>NC_053027.1:419446742-419654481 GCF_003073215.2 Triticum urartu | reverse complement strand
CCCCTCTTCTCTTGTCACCGTCCATGCCTCACTCCCACCACTCTTTTCATTGTTCTCGTACTCGCACACTCCTCCCCCCTCGATATAGTATGCCTCTCGTACCATCTCCTATATCCATCCCACTCTCTCTATCCTTCTCCTCGTGCCTCATTTGCTTCTAACACACACATGCATGTATACCGATCGATCTCCCAATATATACCTAGATCGACTTTAACTACCCCCCCATCGATCGACGTACCTCACAAGTTATGTCTCTTCTTTCTCTAACAAAGGGCGATTGATCTTCCTATGTAGTTACGTCTGCTTATCACAGCCACATTGTCTCCCCTCATCATTCATGCATGCCTCCTGACCCGTCTCTCACACACACGTGCACAGACAACAAGCAACCATCTCCTCTCTTATTGATATTGCGGGCGTGCCCTCCATTTTTCTAGCAAGCCCATCCCACCATTTGTTAGAAGCAACTCCACTACCACCCCCTCCAACACTCTAGCTCTGTCTCTCTCCCAACCTAATTCCTCTCCTGCACATATGCATGGATGCCGATCGATCTCCCTTAATACATGAGGCAGATCGATCTCCTTAATACATGAGGTAGGCCTCTCTCCTTCTCCACACATATACCAGCCATTGTACCTCTATAGTTAATTGGGCCTCCCTCTTCCCCCACCACACACTGATAGTCGAGCGCTGCAGGTAGGTATCCATGCCACAGAGACAAACTGCACATGTCCCATCTCACGTTCCAGTAGGCCAGCCACTCTATATATTTGACATGGGCACTTACAAATTCGATGGCACTCTTTATCGATCGCGCGCGCGCGCACACACACACACATCATCCCTCTCTTTGACTCTATGGACACCTCAAGCCGATGATACCTCCACTCTCTTCTCGTGGATCGCCCCCTCTATATATATGTTATATCCAGGACTCTATTTCACACACATTGCACATGTTACATTTTTTGATTGACCCCCCCTAAAAAAACTCTCAAGAACCCACACACTATATCTCTCTAGGTTTGTATCTCTCTCACACAACCCCACATAGGTGGTGTACATATACAAGAAGAGAATAGGTGCACCGTGCACGTACTCACGCTTCGTGCCCAGCCACACCCGTGCGGGTACACGGTGGAGCTCATTTCTTTACGAAATGGCAGCCCACGTGCTAATTTGAACGCTTGTAGCGGTTGTTTACCTAGGGAGGTCGTGTACCACACGTGCACGAAACAAAGTTTGACTTGACGCGTTATTTTTAAATAAAGTTATAGCGCTCAATGGCACGTACACAGAATATAAAACGATTTTTATGGAGAAAAAGGTAGTCCGCTCACTATATACAATGGAGCCTTCCTGCCTGGTTTGTCGCTCTTCAGAGTATCTCACACAAGGCTGCGGTGTCCTCTCTCTCTCTCACCGTTGGTCACTGATCCGGCCGCATCCCGTCCGCCGGGGGAAAGGGAGTGCGGTGGCCTCTCTCTCTCTCACCGTCGGTCACTGATCCAGCCGCATCCCGTCCGCCGGGGGAAAGGGAGGAAGTGCATCGTTTCTCCGTTCGACGGCGCCGAGGCAGCACGTCCCGATCTGCGGTACACGCCGTTCTTTCTGACTAAGCTCCGGTGCGGCAGGGCCTACGCCACCTGCTCGCAGATTCCGCCCGTCGCCGCTCACCTAGTTACATCCCGACGACCTCCAGGTATCCCCTCCGGCCTTGCTCCACTGCCCGTCTTCCCACGTCGCTGCATGTGGATCTTCCATAGTTCTTTGCCCAAAACATAGCTCGTCCGGCGTACTTTCCATATTGCATTCTCGTCCTCACACCATTTTAGACAATCACAACCGTGTTGTTATCTTCCCTTAGGACAAGGAATATGCTTGTTTTTGTCGTCGCATGTGTCATCAACTGTTATTGGCCAGTAATTGTTTCCTTTCTACCTCTTTTTTGCAAACAGGGCTATCCATTTCACCTTGTTGCTATTGCGACCTTTTGGTGAACTGCACAAATCACTTTTTTCTTAAGAGTGTTTTGTGAGGTTGTACTAAAATGTCACACGGGCAACGTCTCTACATTTCAGTGCGACTGCACAAAGGGAGATTGGTTTTGCTCTATCCTCCTCATCCAACTCCGAGCCTAATCTTCTCCAACTAGTTAGTCTTAAGAGAGACTGCAAAGGTGACCGGCTTCTATTTGTGTGTTTATTGTTTCATCAGCAGTCCTCTATTATCGTAATCACACTTAATATCTTTGGAACAGGGACGCTCAGCTCTATTTTAGTGGAACTGCACAAAATGATCGGAATGTTGCATGGTCCAGACATCTACTTTTTTCCCAACATGCCTTGTTGATTTAGACAGAGCTAGGGGGACGTTGCTGCCAATGAAAGCATGGATCAATTTTAATTTAACACCTTCTCACAACTCTGTCTTCAGTTGTGATGTAATTATTAGCTCCGATCTGCTAATAATTGACATGCATTAGCAAGGAAGTTAGTTTTTTATTGTTTCTGAAAGAGCATCGATGGCAAGACACGCGAAACAAAAGCTGAAAGCTCACACCATTGTAAAATTTCATGTCGCTGGAAAATTATTTGTATAGTACGTCAATTATGTAAACAAATGATGGAAGCTTGATAGCATTGCCAGAAGCCTCTTCATCATCCGGGTCCATGTGCCATGCACAAAATTATACTCCTTTGTTCCTAAATATTTGTATTTTTACAAATTTCAAACGGGCATATTTTAGAGTGTAGATTCACTCATTTTGCTTCGTATGTGTACTCCCTCCGCTCCTAAATATTCTATTCGTCTTTCTAGAGATTTCAACAAGTGACTACATACGGAGCAAAATGAGCGAATCTACACTCTAAAATATGTCTATATACATCCGTATGTACTAGTCCATTTGAAATCTCTAAAAAGACAAATATTTGAGTAGTCACTCGTTGAAATCTCTAGAAAGACAAATACTCCGGAGTATATTTAAGAACCGAGGGGGTAGTGCACAACCGCATGGGAGACTCAGCCCGGTCGTTGCGCCGCATTAATAGTGAGTAATGAGCAGTCAAATCATAAGGCCCACCATTCCCACTGTAAGTTGCTCTGACGAAGCAACCATCAATACGCTCTTCTTTGAATCCGCTCATACTATTCCATCCGTCACTGTTTATACTGCGCGCTTCAGAAAAAAGAAAAAAATTCCGTGGGACCAAGGCGACTAGCGATCGGCCTGAAAAATAGCATTGGTAGTTATAGCACAGCGTCTATTACTAGAGGGAATAATGCGTACACACATGCATGCAGTGCTTCCACCCCTGGTACACACATGCATGCACTTACTCCACTCCGTAGTAGTACAGTACATGGAGAGAAAATTGTGGACTTGATTGCGGTTACCACGCCCTAATTAATTGAGCATTAAACCAAACGCGTCTAAAGTCTCTCTGGTGGTGGAAATGCATGGAGAGAAATGCATCATAATGAAGCACGCCCTGTAAACTGTGCCAGAGGGAGGAGTAGTATGAAGGCGCAAAACCAAGTACGCATATGGCCAGTCGGTCAACACATGTCCTCTTGGCATATCACTGACATGTGGGACAGGAGTGTGAGCAAACCGATCTCAATTGACGGCAAAGAGCCAACCCGCCGTTCCTTGAGAGAGACGAGGAGCGAGAACACACAGACGGGCTCGCACGGAGGCCAAGATATATTCGAGCATGGTTGGTTGATCGATATCATTCATTGAATGTTGGGCTGCCGTTTTCCGCCCTTCTCCGGAATAAATGTGTACTTTATCAGAGATAAAAATAAGAGTACAGACGCTCCACCATGCGGTTCTAGTAGTAGTACTACTCGTACTACTGCGCTTGGCTCTTCGCCTCTTCGTGAAGTCGAACAATGATGGTACTCCACATGTTGGGTACTATAGTGTAAGCCTCTGACAATCTGACACCGAATGGACTGATGCGTGTCCACCGAGGGTAGGTTGCATTAGTCAAAAGGCGTAAGCGAGCTTCACCTTGTCCTGCAAGCTTCTCCTCGTTCTGCGGGTTGACGGGACACACCAAAAAGTAGTGCTAGTCCATACTCCCTCCTTTCCGGTTAATATGGCTTAATCTTTTTTGCGGGTAAATGAGAGAGCTTTATTCATATATAAGCATTCTTAGGACGATCAGCCAAGACACTGGTCACTAGGAAGCGAGGTACCTCGCAAAAAAAGAAGTAGGAAGCGAGGTGTTTCATCAAGCCAGCTCTCGGCCACATTCAAAGTGCAGCAAGCACGGTTCGCACGAAGATGCGCCGCAAGGTTTGCTGACCTGTTTGCATGCTGAATAACAAAAAAGAGGAAATATTACTGAGCGCTACTATTTGTAACAGGATATGAGCCAGAATTAAGCGAGAATTGTGGCGAGTGTTCCATGCAATCAACTTCCATTATCACATGCGAGAACCCTCGAAGAGAACCAAATGTGTTGAAGATTGCTTTATCACATTTTAAAATTATAATAAGAGTGCAGACGCTCCTCCATATGGTTCCTAGTACTAGTATAATACATACCTTTATAGACTATAGTAGTAGTACTAGTAAACTTTGCGCTTGGCTATTCGCCTATTCGGGAAGTCGAACAATAATAGCACTAGTAGTAGTATAGTGTATGCTTCTGGCAATCTGACACCGAATTAACTGTTGCACGTCCACCGCCTGAGCGAGGGAGAGCTTGCATTAGTCAAAAGTTTCTCCTTGTCCTGCGAGCCACCGCACGCAAGCTTCTCCCGTCCTGCAACCTTCTCCTCGTTCGGCAAGTTGACGGGACACATCAAAGTAATGCTAGTCCATACTGCCTCCTCTCCGGTTAATATGACTTAATTTCAAACGAGATAAATATACTGTCTGTCACTGTATATTTGTAAAAATATGGTCAGTGGACTTCATAATACGCTCATTGCGCTCAATATATATATTTTCCGGTGTTTATACAGTCACTAGCTCATCCTGACTGAGTATGTGTGTGCATGCACGTGTAGGTTGAGCACTTGAGTGTGACCATGTGTGTTCCGTCGTGTGCTCGGACATGCATGCATTAGGGCGTCGCGCATGTTTTTGCGTCCATGTGTACGTGTGACTGTTGCATACACGTAGTGGGAATACATGTAGGGGCCACTAAGGAGCAGCCAAATCACATAGTAAGTTAGTCGGAAGAAGCAACCATCATTTCACTCTTGAATGACACGTACGCAATATAAAATGGTTGATATGGAGAGAAAAACAAAACCACTATATATAAACTAGCAGGAGCCTAAGCTACAAGCCTGCTTGCTTAGGTTGCTCTCTTCACAAGCATAGAACGACGGGCCTGATCCCGCAGCTGGGGGAAGGGAACAATGTTCTGCGTAGACGCGGTCGACATCGGCGAGGGAGAAAACCCACAGTCGGTGCGTCCCAATCGGGGGTCACCGCGGTATGGGCCGATGCCGCGTCCCAACCGCCCTTCTAGCTACAGCCCGATGTCCCAGGTAGCCCATCTTCCTTTTGGAGCCGGCTTGCTCCACTGCCGTAGCTCCATCTCCATGTCAATCTTTCTCTACTTCTACCGGCTTCTACTTGTGATGAGTTTATATCTCATGAACTAGTGCCAGTACTATTATTCTAATCACACTTCTTCAATATCTTTGCCATCAGGGATGCTCAGGTCGATTTTAGTGGAACTGCACAAAAGCATCGTATGATCCGAGGGTGCCAGCCATCTTTCCTTCCACAGGTTCTACCTGGCCAGGAAATTAAATCATGTTTAGGGTTTAGGGTTTAAGTCATAGTGACCACATCAGTAGTTTTTCTTTCGTACATGCTCTCACAACTTTTTTCTTTAGTTGTGAAGTAAATATTGGCTATGATCTGTGAATCATTGAGATGCATCAACATGCGTGCTAGTTTTCCTTTGTATTTGATGGAATGTTGTAACGGGGCAGCCTTGGAATAGGAATGAAAATGGAGTGGAAAGTTTCCGTTTTTCCGGAGAAAAAATGGAAACGGAGAGAAACCAACGTTTCATTTTGTTGGATCACGCCATCGAGCAAAACCAACATTTAAATCATGTCTATCGTGTTCGTGTCTCACCCTCCTCCACGGCTCGACCCCACACGGTCGCTCGGCATGCCACTCACCGCAAACCGAGTATACGATAGCTTTCCCGCCTGCTTGTCGATGGATCGCGCCATGGAGTACTAGCACTACTAGAAGAGATTGACGAGTTGGGGGAGGACAGCTAGCTGTAGTACGGACTCCCAAGAACTTTTTACATGCATGTTGTAGCCGGCTATTGCGACCTTTGAACGCGGAGCAGCCGCGTGCACCCGGAAGCGGCGCGGGCGACGCTCTCTCGGCCAGCGTGCCGCTTCAATGCCGGCGCCAGTGAGAGGTCGCGTCCACTCTGGCCGGGCATGAATGCGGCACTGACCGTTTCGGGCGGGAAGCACGCGCGGGTGATGAAGAGGGTTCGGGTTGGTCAGGACCGGCCGTGGCAGCGGTCCGGACTTGTGCAAACAAGAGATGTTGTACGTTAATATTGCTGCGTATATAATTAACAACATAAATAATGTGCCAGTTGGACAAATATGATTGGAGATGGAGATGGAAATGGAATTTTACGTAAACATGGATATGCATGTCTATGTCTATGTGTGTGTGCGCGACGACTCTCGCGACCTGGAAGCGGGGGCATGTTTTTGATCGAGTTTTCTTTCTTGGTACGTTAGAAAATCAGTTTGTCTAATTCACATCTAGATGTTATTTAAGGATATCACATCTAAGCTCCCACAAGTATATAATGTAGCAACAAGAAACAAAAAAAACTAGGAAAAAAATAGACCACAAACAGAGTGGACATTAACTTAGGGTTTGCACTCTCCACACGCTCGCCGCACTACATATATGTTACATGCTGGAGGCTTAGCGTTCATTTGCCAGGGTTTGCTATATTCACAGTCTCTCACCCCCTCTTCACCAGATCTAAACAAGACTGCATTGGCCTCTGGTCTCTCTCTTGCCCCTCATAGCTGGTGAAGGAGGCGTCTGTATCCCGTCGCACCGGGAAGGGAAGGAGGTGCAGCGTTCACTCTATCGCCTTCGGTGAGGGAGGCAATCCACTGCCAGCTGCGCTGTTCTCTTTCACCCAGCGCCTATGCGGGAGGGCCACCGACCCCTACTTCCTCGTTGTTGTACGTAGTGTGGGTAGATCTGGCCTCCCGCCGCACGCTTTGCCACATCCCGATGACCATAAGGTATAAGTTTCTTTGAAACCGTCGTTGCTCTAGCTGCATGTGGATCTTTTTCGATCTGTAGTCGAATCTAGGTCTTGGTTCAAAGTGGAAAGAATGGTGCGGTGGGCTGGAGCAAGAATCTAGGACGTGGTTCAATGAGGAAAGGAGGGGCGGAAAGTTGTATAGACTGGCTATCCAGCCGCTTTGTAGGTCGAAAAGGGAAAAGGGGGGTAACCCAGTACACACATCTGTAAGGAACCGATCTCTTTGTTGTAAAGGGAAAGAAACTAGGGGGTCAGGTAGTTTGTGCAGGACTAGATTTGCTACCCTCACATAGGAAGAAGGTTCAAAGAGAACAAATATGGGACTAGCGCATATATGTTGCTTGGCTACATACTCTGCATCACCCATTTATACGTGTGGACGCACATGGTGCTGGCATGTCCCATACAGCTATTTTGCTGTTGTTAATCTAAGAATGCCACTGGAAAATTGAAGCAATGCCACTGTTAAAAGTAAATTACATTTTTAACGAATGTTGTTTCAAGAAAATGTCTCTGTTAATATGAATCAATGCAACCGTTTTAGAAATGCTACTGTCCTACTTTGTTTTCCATCCAAGATAAGGTAGATGCTTCTTTCTGTCACCGTTTGTTTCATCCTCCTTTATCGGCAAGTAATTGTTTCCTTTTTTGCCTCTGTTAAAATAGGGGTATCGATTCAACTTGTTGCTATTGCGACATTTTGCTTCGCTACTCGAAACACTTATGTTTTAAGAGTGTTTTGTGCAGTTCAACTTGAATGTCACACCGGTGACTTTGCTTAATTTTGGTGGAACTGCACAAAAGGAGATCGACATTTGTTTCCAGTCTTCGTGGCGAGTTGTTTCAAATCTTGGTCTCAACCACATGATGTGGAGTGTGCTTTGAGATGTTGTGCTACTTGTTTTGGTACTGTTTTAAATAAATGTTTAATTGAAGCTATTGTATTGCTGTCTTTTCCCATTAAGTAGTGAACAAAAATGGGACCAACCCAGACATGATCTTGTTGCTTTGTTACAACAAATTCAGCATCACCCCCTTTATAAGCCAGTTATGCCACTCTCAGAATTAACTACTGAATCTTATTTCAAAACTGCAACACTTGTTAGGGATTGGCGGGATTACCATTTTTGTGGCCGCATGTTTCATCCTCCTTTATTAGCCAGTAATTGATTCCTTTTTTGCCTCTGTTTAAACAGGGATATCTATTCAACTTGTTGCTATTGCAACATTTTGCTTCGCTACACGAAACACTTTGCTTGATTTCAGTGCAACTGCACAAAACGAGATTGGATTTCCTATTCGTGTTGGCAGATTCGTATTTTATCTTCTCCGTCTCGTGAAAGGTCACTACAGGCCTTCATCCACATGATTGTGCAGTGTGCTTTGAGATGTTGTGCTACTTGTATTGGTACTCTTTTAAATAAATGTTGAATTGAAGCTATTGTATTGTTATATTTTCCCATTAAGTAGTGAACAAAAATGGGACAAACCCAGAGATGATGCTTGTTGCTTTGTTACAACAAACTCTGCATCACCCCCTTTATAAGTAGATGGAAGCACATACTGTTGTTGCGCCCACTCTCCCCTGGAACTGTTTATGCTTTTTGTTAATCTAATGCCGCTGGTAAAATTAAGAAATGCCACTCTCATAATTAATTAACTACTGAATCTTAGTTCAAAACTGCAACACTTGTTAGGAATGGTACTATCCTGCTTTGTAGTTCTTTCTACATGTTTAACCAAGGTATTGTTAAGATAATGTCTCTGTTAAAATGAATCAGTTGCATTGTTTTAGGAATGGTACTTTTCTGCTTTGTCGTTCTTTATACATGTTGAAACAAGGCATTGTTAAGATAATGTCTCAGTCAATATGAATGAATCACACTGATGGAGAATTGCTACTCTCCTGCTTTGTTTCCCATTAAGATAAAGTAGATCAGTAGATGCTTTTCTTCTGGGAGTACAAGTCATCAACCGTTATTTCTCAGTAATTGTTTCCCTTATACCTATTGTTGCTTACAGGGATATCAAAATTAAAGCTCGGTTTTGTTCTGACTTCGATTTTAGTTGAACTGCACAAAAGGAGCCAATGTGTCCAAGGCAAACTGCTGCATTACTGGGTCCAGTTGGTCGTTCCACTTTGCAAAAAGAAGTAGTCACTGTTTGCGCTACATTACAGAAGGAATGACCGAGAAGCTTTACAGAGTATTATTAGACATCGGTGACAATACTAGTCTGCAGAGACCATTGGCTTCTATTTCTTGTGGGTCATACTCTATTTCCTCCGTCGGGAATTCTACTAAATCCCCATTCAAACAATTCTGGGAGATGTGTCCTTCTTCTCCACATGAATAGCATGACTTGGTGCAGGGTTTAATTGGCTCTTCTTTGGGTGTGTCCTCCACATCTTCCTTCATCACAGGTTCTTCTAAACTTTCCATAAGGGCTCCTCTCATTGCTTCTTTCTTCTGTTGGATGGTTCTTTGTACCATGGGGTAAATGTGACACTGAGCAGGGTAGTGGGTAGTCCCTTCACACAAGAAACAAGTGATCTGCCTAGTTGGGCATTCTTCAGCTGGGTGACTTCCTTCACAATTAGGGCATTCATCCTTGTGTTCTTTATGGTTGTGTCCTATTTCTCCACAAAGCTTGCATGCACAAGTTTTTTTCATATCCTTTCCATAAGGCTTCAATTTCTGGGACACAAACTGAGACTTTAGCAAATTCAACTTAAATTCTTTCCAAGTGGTTACTCCTTGCCATCCATTGATGGTTTGGTACATCCTCCACCAAGTAGCAGCACCTCTTTCAAAGCATTAAAGAGCATGCTGGGCCATATCCTTTCCGACTATAGGGTTGTTCTCCATATGATCCTCCATGTTCTAGATCCATCGGTCTGTTTCCAATTGACTTATTGGTCCCGAAAATACAAGCTCATCTCCATTCATCCTCTATTGGGTCCATGGGTTTTGGGGTGAGATAAGAGAGATCGAGAGGGATTACACACAATACAAACAAGAGTTTTTGAAAAGACAGATTTTTTATTGTGGCTGTCGAGAAAACATCAAACAAATGACAGCTCACAATCGTCGCATCTAACGTAGGTATATAACAGGGGTTTGGTCTTCTAAAGGTCCACATCGCCAAACTCTTCAAGTCTTGTTCATGTCTCCGATGGCTTCTTCCCATCGTACCTGTCCTTCTTAAGTTCTTTTGCCAAATCAACTCTATTGTCGCGAAGTCTCTCATGACGTCCTTTAATATTCCTGGAGTTGCGTTCCAAACTTCTGGTTTCAACATCCTTCGCATGAACCATGGTCCTACCGTCCTTCAGTTCCTGACAATTCTCCGGTATCTCGAGGTTTTACTTCTCTAGCTTGGCTACTTTCAACTTTTGGGTCCTGAGTTCTTCACGAAATTCTTCCTTTCAAATACGGCTTCTTGTTGGTCCATCTTAACTTCTTAATGTAACACTCCAGATCCTGGTGATACACCGGCTAAGGTTAAAACTTCATCTTACTAATAGGTGCTCCATCAGCCTTGTTCCATCAAATCCATTCTGAAGAAATGCATCCTTAACTCAGCACGGTGACAATAGCATCAGCGGGCGATGACATCACGGATAACCGTGTTTCTGCTCTTGTCATTCCCATGAGCTATCATTCCATAGTTGATATCTCCTGCCTTAGGGTCTTCTTTGACAAAACTTCGAGTTCTCATACTCCTTGTTTCAGTCTTTCTCTGATACACCTTGATCTCGGGTATTGACAACTTCCATAATCTGTCAAGTTCCATAAGGGTAGCCTTCCTAGGTCATACAAATCTGGGAATTCTTTAGAGCCTTCAATTTCTCCTAGTCTTCGGCCTTCAACCGTTGTAGTTTCCATTGCACGGAAAATACTCTTCATTCCGAAGTGGTGTTAGTTGTCCGATATCTCGTACTTCTTGGAGTGGTTTCATCAGTCGAATCTTCGTGTGGTCAAAAAGGGAAAGGGGTATGGTCTCACTAAAGGGAATTTTTGAATAAGCTCAGAAGAGAAGAGAGGTAAAAGATCTTTTTGAAAGGGAAAGTTTTAGAGAAAATCCTTTCTATGGGCTTGCCAGTTTCTAGGGTCACGTCCTACAGTCAACATGTGCTCTGATACCATCTTGTAGCGACCCGACCTGAATGGATCAAGTCTCTGTGCTTAAGTGTCATCCCTGGATCGGTATGCTGACACACACAGTACTCGAGGATTTATAACAGAGGTAAATCACATGTATAAGTAACGTAAATACTATTACCTCAAATCCAAAATAGCGGAAGTAACAAGGTTGTGGATTCCCATCAACACCAACGGCAAAGTTGAGTGTAGAAATCGTAACCCTAACGTATCACTTACTCGTCGTAAAAAACCTGCAACATGAGACGTTGCAGCCCGAAACGGGGCAGTACATTGAATGTACTGGCAAATTCACACCATAGAGAAAATGATGAACAATGGCTATCACTATATGCATATATGGCTGGTGGAAAAGCTCTATGGTTATAAGGTTTTTGCGTAAAGCCAATTTTTCCCTACTGCAAAGGAATAAATTTTATTTAACTATCATGGTGGTTGTTGAACATTGAGAATGGTTGACAGCATTCTCAATCCCAATTAAGTAACATCATTAAACCCAACAATATTCATTTAAAGTAACGTGATGAGATCAACAGGATAATCCAAGAACTAGATACTCAAGATGTCCATAACCGGGGACACGGCTAATCATGATTAGTTTGTACACTCTGCAGAGGTTTGCGCACTTTTCCCCACAAGACTCGATCTCCTCCGTTGGTTTTCTCGCACTACATGGTGTTTGAGAAACGGATGACCGAGACATAGCCTTTCAGAAGCGCTAGCACCTTACGTTGGATAGACCAGTACACCTACTTTCCCCTACATCTGCTAGTCTACCCTGTAAGAGTTCGCACGACTTAATCAACTATGCCAGAGCCCATAATGGCTTGTGGCTGCACACGGAAGTTTCTAGTATGAATAATCTCATGATCCCTTTGAGCCTGGGTGGCGGACCGTAGGATGATCACACGGTATATCCCCGGGATCTCCTAGGACAACACTGGTATATCCCCAGGTGTCCGGGCAAGTCCACTGGTATATCCCCAGGGTGCCCCTAGCAATCCACCCAGATGTGTATTCAAGTTGCCACCTTAAGTTGAACCATTAAATAACAATCTCACATCTGTCATGGATTTCACTCATACCCAAACCACGTCTACGAGCATAGCATGGCAATATAAGCATAACGTAAAAGTAACTCCCAAGGTTTGAATGCAGGGCAATAGGTTCCTACCTCATCAACTACTTCCCAATACCCACATGTTATCAATCCTACTCATGCAATGTTTGAGGGTGAAGCTAATGCATAAAAACTGGGTATGGAAGGGGATATGATCAAAGTGTGAACTTGCCTGCAATGTTGATGAAGATGATTCGCACTCATAACTCTTGATAGTTCTACTCGTCACACTCCGGTCAATCTATCGTAAGCAAGCAATAGTAACCACATATAAGCAATCACTCAAAAGATCAGAAAGAATGAAGAAGACGATTCAGAAACATCAAAACCAAGCAAATAACTCTTGCAACATAAAACAATTTCTAACAGTACCAAAATTATGTGAATTTGGCCTTATTAGAATGTTTAGGTCAAGAGCTTCGATTTGCAAAAAGAATCAACTCAAACGGAGCTACGAAACTCAAGTTATGATCAAACGAAGTTTGAATTCAAATCTGATCTAATTCAAATTTTGAACTTTTCAAAAACATGTTTGAGTTGGATTAATGGATAGAGGGGTTCATAACGAAGACGTGGGCGTTGGTTTCGTTGGATTTGGATAAACGGGTAAGAAGTTGTCCTCGTTTGAAAACTAGGGGCCAATCTGTAAATAATTATATTCACGGATAGGTCCTTGACGTAAAATAAGCAGAAAAAGAAAAAAAAACCTACTGAGCGAACGCTCACTTTCTAACTCTAACCAGCGAACGTTCTCTACAAAAACGAAACAAAAAACAGAAAGATCTAGATCGTTGGATCCAGATCCAACGGACGGTAGGCGGCGGTTACCGCGGCGATCACTGGAGTCGGGGAGGACGACGGCGGCGGCTTCGGTCTCGGCCAGAGCGGCGGCTCCGGGCGTCGCGGGAGGCAGCGAAGAGCACGGGGAGGTGCGGCGTGGAGCGGCGGTTGAAGTGGTGGCGTCGGCGGCGGTCGAGGGTGGCGGTGGAGCGCGGGACGAGGCGACGGATCTCCGGCGGAGCTCGCAACTCCGGCGGCGGAGTGCGGCAGCTAAGGAAGAGGAGAGAAAAGGGGGTCGGGGTCCCGGGGCTCCGGATTTATAGGGGGGGGAGGGGCGGCGAGAAGCTTGGAGGAGGGGCAAGGGGAGGCGTGCCCGGCCGGGACTCGACGGCGGCGGCGGAGTCGGCCACGCTCGGGACTTCGTCCCGAGCTCGAAGACGGGGCGGTTGGAAGCTGGGCCGCGGCCTGGCGAGATGCTAGGCCGGCCCAGTCGGTGAGGCTGAACAGTTTTTTTAAACCCCTTTTCTTTCACAAACAAACAAAAAGAAATAAAACAAAAGAAATACAAATAGTAAATAGGCATATAATATATCAAAATTTTCAGAAAAAGATTTTCTACGACATGAACATTTTTCTTGCATTAAATAAAATACACATAAATTCTAATAATTCAAAAAGTGCTACTGGTCTATTAAAATCCAACAACAATCATTTTAAAAATACCAAAATGATTTCAAATTAATTTTTCTCCAATTTTCTGTTGTAGGGAATCATGTTACCCTAATTTCCATATATTTTATTTTTGGAGAAAAATAATTTGAATAAAACTCAAATAACTCCAAATTGAAAATAAATTCAAAAGAACTTTGAATTTAATTCTTTGAAACTCCCAACTCATATTTCATATAATTTGAAGAAGTCCTTTTATCTTCTCTCATGAAAATCATTGAGCTGCATGAAGTTTATGAATTGAAATATTTCCAAATGAAATTCAATTATTTTCAAATACCCTTTCATTTAATTTAAATGGAAGAATTCATATCATCTTCGCTCAAGGGTTTTGTATTTGAAAAGAATTTGAATTCATGGAGATCATAAAGCAAATATGAAAGTTTGGGAAACTCCTTTTATTCCCTCTCATTTAACTTTCAAAAAGTTTCGAATTCACTCACTTTCAGACAATCAATCAAACAATCAGTCAAATCTATCTATTTATTATAACATTCCAAAATTTAGAATTTTGGGATGTTACAACAACACGTGGAGTGCCCTGGGCAAAAAGTGCCCAAACAAGTACGAGAAGCTACAACAGGACGATCATAGGCATTACATATTTTGAATGGGAAAAGCTTGTCAAAGTTTAATCATTGATGTTAGCAAGAAGACGTTAGTTTAATATATTGGAATTGGAAAACCTTGTCAAAATTTGCTCATTGATGTTAGCCAGAAGACATGCATTTGATATTTTTGAGTGGGACACCCTTGCTGTGAGCAGCATCGAGTGTTTTTTCCTATTCTTGTGTTCAGTTTAGAAGTAAATAGTTACTCTATTGAGATATTCCTGTGTTAAGAGTTTGTTCTGAATATTGTCTATGTAATGCCAGGCCTTGTGTTTGATTGCAAAGTTGAGCTTGGAATGTTGTGGCATGCGGCATCACGAGCTGTTCACCGTGCCTCCTGAGAATAATGCTTCATATTGTTTTGCATGTTGATCTAATGCCAGTGATTTGCTTGTTAAGAAGATCATCCTCTTCTGTTGTTTCCGTGCTTAAGAAGTTCATCGTCTGATGTTTCATTCATAGCCTATACGACAAGTCGGGTAGGTTAGACGTGAAACCATATGATCTTCTGACCAACTCATGATATTAGGCCGTGATTGGATTGTCGTTTTCCAACCAAAACTACTTGTAAAACTGACACTTGTAAATTAAAGAAGATGATCTCGGGCGAAGGCGCTTGGTTGGTCGATTTCGACTAGTAAAATATTCGAAGTACTTCACACATGATAAAAATGCTGGACGACACTCGGACGATTGCTAATCCAGCCGTTAGCTGCTGTTTCAGCCTTGCCCATGGATGGCATGATACGCACGTCATGCCTGTATCGTCTGGTAATGTCGTCCATATAGCAGTGCTCGTAAAATATACACTGGTCTCTCAAATTACATGCGTAACCCGCCGGTTTTACTTACAGACCTCGGGCCCTCGGTTTCATTATGCCTGTATTTTATGCGTTATTTCCGATGATGAGTAAATTACACTTGTATGTTAATACGAGTTTGAAATAAACCAGAGCTCCCAAGCGCGGCCTTACCGTTTCATGCTGTCTCAGTTTCTCGAAGGTTCTCATAGGTGTCCGATGATCCTGGCTTCCTGAATGAGCAGCGGGTGCTGTATCAGACCATCTGTAGGGCCCGCGAGGTCCTCCCCGTTGTCCTTCGAGTTGTTGCGCTCGCCGTGGCACCGAGCATTGTTAACATCGTCAACGAACATGAGGATTCAGGAGATGACTTTATTTTGACTGGATGACACTAGGGACCCACTAGGGCCATAGCCGTACATACGCAAGTGCCTCCTTATTATGTACAACTATATTTTTTTGCTTTCTCCTGGTTTCCTGGCATCACGGTCCCACACCATTGTCAACCTATGTAGTCAATATAAACGAGAGAATTGCACAAGGTGCGGACGACAGCTGGGACCAAGCAGCTCGAGCAGTATTTGTGTTTTTGAGGCGTGAGCACTGCAGAGTTTTTCTTGGCGATGATTTCGTTGTTGTTCAGAGGAGAGAAGGATATTAACTGGGCGGGCTGTGGCCCGTCTAGCCCAGGCCAGATATCCAGCCCAGATACTAATTTTTTCAAGATGAAAATGGCTAGCCCAGCTATACGTCTTTTTGAGGAATACCCAGGCAAGGTCAACTTGTTATTCTCCGCCCCGCTGGGCTGCAAATCTTTCCTAGGAGGGATGCATTAGGCTTAACAGGAAAATGGGCTTTAAAAATAATAAATGAGATGTAATTATAAAAACTGGGCAGTAACTATAAAAAAATGCACCAAACACGAAATTAGTTTACAAAATATTATTTATGGATTTTGAAAATCTTAAATTTTCATTGCGCGCGCAATGTTTCGTTGGATTTTTACGTAATACAAATTTATATTTAATCTGACTAGAAATTTCGGGATAAAATTATTTCGGATCCCATCAAAATGTGGGAAATTTTATTGAAGTCTATCTTTAACGGTTGGTTGAAATTATTAATCGTTGTCCTAGCTAGAAAATGGGCTATACTTTTAACAAACTGTAAATGGGCTGTTGTAAATTCCAATAGAATTCAAAAATGGGCTGTACATTCTTACAAAACGCAAATGGGCTATAAGTTCTCTGCCACACACTTGTGGGCCTACTAAGTGACGCGTCCCCTAAAAAAATAAGTTGACGCGTATGCAAGGCTTTGTCAACTTATTATAGTCAACACACGGTTCTAGCAGCAGTGGCCGTTGGATGTCTATCCAACGGATATCATGCTTCTTCTTCAATCTCGGATATTATTCGCTTCGGCCGCCCAAAAAATGATTCCTCCCCCTGACATCTGGGGCGCACCGTTTTGGAGGCTGACCTATGGGCCTACTAAGTTGGAGCGTACCAAGGGCTTTGTCAACTTAGTCAATATAAACGATTCTAGCTTCAGTGACCGTACGATGTCCATCCAACGGCCGTAGTGCTTCTTCAACCTCTGGTCTTCTTGGTCCAGCTGCCCAAAGCAGCGCCGGTCGTGCCGCCTGCTCCTGCCTCCCGTGGCCGGCTGTGCTGCCGCGGAGGCCTCACCGCCCCCATACTACTCCCACCGCTAGCCAGGCCATCCCTCCACTCACCCACACCCCCTATTATTCTGCGGCGACGGCAACCTCACACCGCAGTCGAACCAGTGAACCCTCGTACTCCTATCCGCGTGGGCATCCACTGCCTCGTCTTGCCCGGCTCCGCATCGTCCCCTTCCTAGGCCTCGCCGTCTTCCACCGCCGTGGTGCCCTCGGCGCGGCATGGTCAATGTGTTCAACGACCGACTTCCATCGGAAGAGTACTGTACGTGGAGAGGCTGACAGCTGGGTCCACGGCAGCCGCAAGGAAGTGCCTCCTTATTACGAGGAAAATAATTATTCCTCCACCTGACAGTGGGGACCCACCGGATGGGCCACCAGTATTTTGCGAAAAAATCGTTTCCCCCTAACTGCTCGGACCCACCGGACGGGCCACCGTATTTCGCGAAAACACGTTCCCCCCGCTGTCAGCTCGGACCCACCGGAAGTGCCTCCTTATTACGCACAAAAAAATGAATACTCCCCCGGCTAGCTGGGACCCACCTTGGTGGGAGGCTGACTTGTGGGCCTACTAAGTTGACGGGGACGAAGGGCTTTGTCAACTTAGTCAATATGAACGATTCTAGCTCCAGTGACCGTACGATGTCAATCCAATGGCCGTAGTGCTTCTTCAACCTCTGGTCTTCTTGCTGCAGCCGCCCAAAGCAGTGTCGGTCGAGCCGCATGCTCCTACCTCCCGTGGCCGGCTGTGCTGCCGCAGAGGCCTCACCGCCCCCTACTATTCCCACCGCTGGCCATGCCCTGCGGCGACGGCAGCCTCACACCGCAGCCGAACCAGTGAACCCTCGTACTCCTCTCTGCGCCGACTTCCACTACCGCCTCTTCCCCGGCTCCGCGTCGTCCCCTTCCTAGGCCTCGCCGTCGTCCACCACCGTGGTGCTTTCCGCGTGGCGTGGTTAACATGGTCAAGGAATGACTTCCATCGGAAGAGTATTGTACATGGAGAGGCTGACAGCTGGGTCCACGGCCATAGCCCAGTTTTTTTTATTTGCCAAGTCGCTTTGTCAAGCATGTTGGGCTGCAAATCTTTCAAGACGAGGAGAGCTTTCATTCGGCTGGCCGATAAAATGGCCCATCAATAATGAGAAATGGGCTATACATTTTTAAAACACATCAAACCGGCAATTAGTTTCAAATATCTTTTTTCCTCATTTCAAGATTTTAAATTACATTAATTTTTATGCGTGGAGAATTTTTTGGATTTTATATTGATATACATTTATTTTTAAAATCAGTTTGAATGTGAGTCGAAAGTTCGGGATTAAAAACAGTTCGGACCGCACCGAAATATGCAAAATTTCGTATATTTTTTTAACCGTGGCCACAATATGGGCTGTAATGCTAACAAAAAGAATATGGGCTCCAAAAAACCTTAAGAATTAGAAAATGGGTTGTAAATTATTATAAATAATGGTAGATGGGCTGTATGCTGTTTTCCACTGATTTGAGGCTTTCCTAAAAAAAAGGTTGACGCACAAGCACTGACTGTTGGATGTCCATCCAACGGCCGTCGTGCTTCTTCAATCTCTGATCTTCCTGCTCCAGCCGCTCAAACAAGCACCGGCGGGACTGCCTGCTCCCTCCTCCCCGCGGCCGGCTGTGCTGCCGCGCAGGCCTCACCGCCCCACCGTACTCCCATCGCTGGCCTAGCCATCCCTCTACTCACCCACACCTACCGTTATTCTCCGACGACGGCAGACAAACCAGTAAACCCTCGTACAGTCATACTCCCCTCCACGTGGGAAACAACTGCCGAGTCTTCCCTGCCTCCGTGTCGTCCCCTTCCTAGGCCTCGCCGTCGTCCACCGCCATGGTGCTCTCGGCGCGGCATGGTTAATGTGGTCAACGACCGACTTCCATCGGAAGAGTATTGTGCATGGAGACGCTGACAGCTGGGTCCACGGCCGCAGCAAGGAAGTGCCTCCTTATTACGCGCAAAATAATTATTCCTCCACCTGACAGCGGGGACCCACCAGACGGGCCACCATATTTCGCGAAAAAACATTTCCCCCCTGACTGATGGGACCCACCAGCTACACCTTCGCACGCAAGGAAGTGCGTCCGGGTAAAAAAACAAAACGATTCGCCCCCCTGATTGCTGGGACCCACCAGCTACATCTTCGCATGCAAGGAAGTGCGTGACAGTCGGGTCCCACCTAGTCGAAGCATATGTAGCATTGTCATTCTGGTCGCGAACGTGTACATACATATATACGGGTGGATGTAGAGGCGCGCACGTGTCATAGTAGAGGCGCGCACGTAGCATGTACACGTACGTACAGCGGCCAGGGTGCAAGAAAGAAAATACGGCCACGTATGTGTACATACGGGCGGGGTCTCGAACGCCTACTCGCGCATACGTACGGTGAGGGCTCGTTGACATGGCTGGGTCGGAACGGAGAAACAGCGTCGTCGTCGTGTTCATGGGGAGGCAACGGAATGCGTCGTGTTCATGGGGAGGCAACGGAATGCGTCGTGTTCATCGGGAGGCAACAGAACGCGTGGGAGCCAACCGGCTGGGTCAGAACGGAATGCGTGGTCGTGTTCATCAGGAGGGCTTGGACGGAACATGCAATGGAAACGAGGCCTGGCATACCACAGAACGGAGGAAACAGCCTTGTGTTCGACCGGCCACGTTCGAAACGTGATCCTGTTCATCGGGAGGGGGTTGCGTACCACAAAACGGACGAAACGGACCTCCTGTGGTCGAAACGGGGGTCCTGTTGATCGGGAGGGGTGTGGCGTACCGCAAAACGGACGAAACAGACCTCCTACGGTCGAAACGGGGGTCATGTTCATCGGGAGGGGTGTGGCGTACCACAAAACGGGACTCCACGGGATATTGTTCATCTCCACCATCGACCTCCTCCAGCCTCCACGGGCTACCGTCGACCTCCTCCGGCCTCCACGGGCTACCGTCGACCTCCTCCAGCCTCCACGGGCTCCTGTTCATGCAGCCTCCACCACGCGCTACTCCACCGGCTACTGTTCAACCACCCCTCCACCGTCTACTGTTCATCCAGCCCTCCACACCACGGAGTCCTGTTCAACCACCCCTCCACCGCCTACTGTTCATCCAGCGCTCCACACCACAGGGTCATGTTCATCCAGAGGCAACGCCACCGCTCACTATTCATCCAACCTCCCCCCCCCCCGCAACGCTCACTGTTCATCCCAGAGGCAGCATCGATCGGCTTCAGTTAGCAGCAGTAGCGAAGGAATCGCTCGATCGGGTTCAGTTAACAGCCATCGATCGATCGCTCGGGTTCAGTAACGCTTAGCCTGCAGTGCAATCGCTCGGGTTCAGTTAGAGCCCAACGCCTCGCTCGGGTTCAGTTAGAGCCCAACGCCTCGCTCGGGTTCAGTTAGAGCCAACGCCTCGCACACACGCACGTACGTGTACGAGAGAAACGTGCATCGCTCGGTCCCCGACCTCCCACCGTAATCGGGAACTCCCCAAAATTTTCCTCGCCCTCGCTTCTACCACGGTTTTTTCCGTCATGGATGGCCCAAAGAATGTCATGCAGCTGCGTCTCCAGCCCACCCAGGACGAAAAGCCCATTTTCTGTCATGATTTTTTGTCATAGAAGTAGGAGCCCACCACATCTATGATGATACCGGGTTTTGTCACAATTATCTTCATAGAAGTGTCATATGTATGACAGAATTTTTTTTCGTTCAGCCCAAAATGTCACGGATGTGTCTTTTTTTTGTAGTGCCACCACCTCTCCACGAGGGTGGGGGGCGCCCCCCTACCTCGTGGGCCCCTGGTGCCTCTCCGACTCCAACTCCAACTCCATATATTGTGTTTCGGGGAGAAAAAAATCAGGGAGAAGAAATCATCGCGTTTTACGATACGGAGCCGCCGCCAAGCCCTAAAACCTCTCGGGAGGGCTGATCTGGAGTCCGTTCGGGGCTCCGGAGAGGGGAATCCGTCGCCATCGTCATCATCAACAATCCCCCATCACCAATTTCATGATGCTCACCGTCATGCGTGAGTAATTCCATCGTAGGCTTGCTGGATGGTGATGGGTTGGATGGGATCTATCATGTAATCGAGTTAGTTTTGTTACGGTTTGATCCCTAGTATCCATTATGTTCTGAGATTGATGTTGCTATGACTTTGCTATGCTTAATGCTTGTCACTAGGGCCCGGGTGCCATGATTTCAGATCTGAACCTATTATGTTTTCATCAATATATGAGTGTTCTTGATCCTATCTTGCAAGTCTATAGTCACCTATTATGTGTTATGACCCGTTAACCCCGAAGTGACAATAATCGGGATACTTACCGGTGATGACCGTAGTTTGAGGAGTTCATGTATTCACTATGTGTTAATGCTTTGTTTCGGTTCTCTATTAAAAGGAGGCCTTAATATCCCTTAGTTTCCGTAAGGACCCCGCTGCCACGGGAGGGTAGGACAAAAGATGTCATGCAAGTTCTTTTCCATAAGCATGTATGACTATGTTCGGAATACATGCCTACATTATATCAATGAACTGGAGCTAGTTCTGTGTCACCCTAGGTTATGACTCTTACATGATGAACCGCATCCGACATAATTCTCCATCACTGATCCATTGCCTACGAGCTTTCCATATATTGTTCTCCGCTTATTTACTTTTCCGTTGCTATTGCTATCATCACTACAAAATACCAAAAACATTACTTTTACTATTGTTACCTTTTGTTACCATTATCACTACTATCATATTGCTTTGCTACTAAACACTTTGCTGCAGATATTAAGTTTCCAGGTGTGGTTGAATTGACAACTCAGCTGCTAATACTTGAGAATATTCTTTGGCTCCCATTGTGTCGAATCAATAAATTTGCGTTGAACACTCTACCCTCGAAAACTGTTGCGATCCCCTATACTTGTGGGTTATCAAGACTATTTTCTGGCGACATTGCCGGGGAGCATAGCTCTATTCTTTTGAGTCACTTGGGATATATATCTGCTTATCATTATGAAGAACTTGAGAGATCTAAAAACCAAGATCTATCCCTCAACTACGAGGGGAGGTAAGGAACTGCCATCTAGCTCTGCACTTGATTCACCTTCTGTTATGAGTAAGTTTGCGACACCTACATCTGCTTCTGCTATTCGTTCTGATATGTCGCATGTTATTGATGATGCCACTTCTGCTATGCATGATACTTATGATGAAACTACCTCTATGACTGATACTACTATGCCACTTAGTGATTTCCTTGATGAACAACTTGCTAGGGCTAGAGAGATTGAAAATATTGAATCTGATGATACTGATGAAAGTGATGATGAAGAATCACTTGTTATTCCTAAAGGTTATGTTTTTGATCAAGAAGCTTCTTTCGCTATTTTAGCTTGCAAAAATAGAAATGAACTAAAAAGGTTATTAGCTAAATGGAGTAAGCAATCTCTAAGTGCTAGAATGAAACCTGACCCTGCTTTTGCTACTTCACCTATCTGTGTTACTGATGAGGATTATGAATTCTCTGTTGATCCTGATATAATTACTTTGGTTGAATCTGATCATTTTCATGGTTATGAATCTGAAACTGTTGTGGCACATCTTACTAAATTGAATGATAGAGCTACCCTATTTACTAAAGATGAGAGAACTCTCTACTTTTATATCCTTAAAATATTTCCATTCTCATTAAAGGGTGATGCTAAGATATGATTTAATTCTCTTGATCCTGGTTGTGTGCGTAGTCCCCAGGATATGATTTATTACTTCTCTGCTAAATATTTCCCTGCTCATAAGAAACAAGCTGCTTTAAGGGATATATATAATTTTGTGCAAATGGAAGAAGAGAGTCTCCCACAAGCTTGGGGGAGGCTTCTCCAATTACTTAATGCTTTGCCTGATCATCCTCTTAAGAAAAATGAAATACTTGATATCTTTTATAATGACTAACCGATGCCTCGAGAGATTACCTGGATAGTTGTGCTGGTTCTGTTTTCAGGGAAAGAACACCGGATGAAGCTGAAATTCTATTGAACAATATGTTCACAAATGAAAATAATTGGACACCTCCGGAGCCAATTCCTGAGCCTATTCCTAAACCAACTTCGAAGAATAGGGGTATTCTATTTCTCAGTCCTGAAGATATGAAAGAGGCAAAGAAATCTATGAAAGAAAAAGGTATTAAAGCTGAAGATGTTAAGTATTTACCTCCTATTAAAGAAATATATGGTCTTAATTTACCGCATGTTGAAGAAACATATAATCCAAATCCTTCTCCTATTGAAGAAACTCATGGTCTTGATAACCTGACACAGGTAGTAAAGGTAAATTCTCTCTATAGATATGATAAATTTGAAATCCCATTTACTAAATTTGCTAGCCCATGCTTAGATGAGTTTGATAAATTTATGGCTAAGCAAGAAGATTTTAATGCTTATTTTGGTAGACAATTGAAATACAATTCAAGTATGCTTGAACACTTGGGTGACTATATGGCTAATGTTAAAGGTGAACTTAAACTTATTAGTAAACATGCTTCTATGGTTACCACTCAAGTAGAACAAGTACTTAAAGCTCAAAATGATTTGCTCAATGAGTTGAATAGTAAAGATGATGATAATGTTGTTAGAGTGGCTACTAGAACTGGTAGAATGACTCAGGAACCTTTGTATCCTGAAGGCCATCCTAAGAGAATTGAGCAAGATTCTTAGAGAAATAATATAGATGCACCTAGTTCTTCTAAAAGGAAGAAAAAGAAAAATGATAGGACTTTGCATGCTTCTAGTGATCCTATTGTTGAACCACCTGAGAATCCAAATGATATTTCTATTTCTGATGCTGAAACACAATTTGGTAATGAACCTGAAACTAGTGGTAATGTTAATGATAATGTTCATAATGATGCTCAACCTAGTAATGATAATGATGTAGAAATTGAACCTGCTGTTGATCTTGATAACCCACAATCAAATAATCAACGTTATGATAAGAAAGACTTTGTTGCTAGGAAACTTGGTAAAGAAAGAGAGCCTTGGGTTCAGAAACCCATGCCTTTTCCTCCCAAGCCATTCAAGAAAAAGGATGATGAGGATTTTGAGCGCTTTGCTAAAATGATTAGACCTATCTTTTTGCGTATGCGATTAACTGATATGCTCAAAACCAATCCTTATGCTAAGTACATAAAAGATATCATTACAAATAAAAGAAAGATACCGGAATCTGAAATTTCCACCATGCTTGCTAATTATACTTTAAAGGGTGGAATACCAAAGAAACTTGGAGATCCCGGTGTACCAACTATACCATGCTCCATTAAAAGAAATTATGTTAAAACTGATTTATGTGATCTTGGAGCCGGTGTTAGTGTTATGCCTCTCTCTTTATATCGTAGACTTGATTTGAATAAGTTGACACCTACTGAAATATCTTTGCAAATGGCTGATAAATCAACCGCTATACCTGTCGGTATTTGTGACGATGTGCCTGTTGTAGTTGCAAACGTTACTATTTTAATGGACTTTGTTATTCTTGATATTCCCGAGGACGATAATATGTCTATTATTGTTGGAAGACCCTTTTTGAATACTGTAGGGGCTGTTATTGATTGCACTAAAGGCAATCTCACTTTTCATGTTAATGGTAATGAGCATGCTGTACACTTTTCGAGGAAACAACCTCAAGTTCATAGTATCAACTCTATTGGAAAAATTCCATCGATTATATTTTTAGGTTTTGAATTTCCTCTTCCTACTGTCAAGAAGAAATATGAAATTCTTATTATTGGGGATGTGCATATCCCCATTGAGGTAACATAGTGTTATTCAAAATTTCTCCGGTTCCATGTTATTCGGAATGAGTTCGTTAACAAGACTTGATCAACCTTGTTAGTGGATTCCTTTTGATGACCATGAGATGGATGAAACTAGAAGGCACAACCTTCTGTACCCCACTTTTACTTTCTGTTATTTATATTAAATAAAATAAAAATAAATATTTTTCTGTCTGTCATCTAATTATCCGTGCAATATAAAAATACCTCGAAAATAAAAGTTCTCCAAATGCCCTGAAATTTAAATATGATTTTTTCTAGAATATTTGAGAATATTTGGCACTGAGAACACAACAGGGGGGCCAACCACCTGCCCACGAGGGTGGAGGGTGCGCCCCCTACCTCGTGGGCCCATGGTGTCCCTCCTCCACTTATTCCTGCACCCACACACTTCTTCTTCCTCCCACAAACACGAATATCCAGCTCAAGCACGAGTTCTAGCTCGTTTTGCTGCCATTTTCGATCTCCTTGCTCAAAGCACCTCTCACAAAACTGCTTGGGGACATTGTTCCTTGGTATGTGACTCCTCCATTGGTCCAATTAGTTTTTGTTCTAGTGCTTTATTCGTTGCAATTTTTTGCTGCTTAGGAGACCCTGTTCTTGAGCTTGCATGTCAAATTTATATGGTCAAAAGTACTTTTGATGCACGATATAGGCCCTAGGCACTTGTAGGAGTAGTTGCTATCAATATTATTGAGTTTGGTTTACTTTTATTTTGAAGTTACTAAAAAAATTCAGAATTTTTTAGAGGAAGAAATATGCTTAGGAAGATGTTCCAAGGTTGTTCTTCAAGGAAGCAAGGACCTAGGATTGCAATGCGTGATGCTGATGATGAGCCACCAAGAAACGCTCCAGTGCATCCTTGTGAATGGCCTTCTGAGAACTTTGTGGATCGAGCAGGAATTAAGGAAGAATTCAACGCATATTTGCGTAACGCTGATCTCATGAGCTTCGAGGAAGAGAAGTGCAGCCAGTATCACAACCTCACCAGTACCTTTGTGAGGAGGTTTGAATTTTGAACTTCACGTAATTCTCCAACTGTCCTGTTTGATCTTTATGATAATTCTTACACTATGGACTTAGATGATTTTACCACTGCATGCAAACTTCCACAATGGGGTAGTATAAGGGATCCTCGCAAATCTGAATTTAGAGATTTTCTTGCTAGCATAACTGTGGGAGAATCTAGAGATATTACACAAGCTACCATAGGGAGCATTCACTTTCCTGCTATACATTACTTTGCTCTCTTCATAGGTAGATGCATCAATGGTAAAGATGAGGCATGTCACATGTGTGTCCCCGATCTCAGTATTCTTAGGAGTGCTGTGTTAGGAGACCAATCTTATAATTTGGGAGCCATTGTTGCACGTAGGTTGCACCTTAATAGATTTTAATGGAGATTTCTTTGGAGGAATTTATGCAACCCGCATAGCTAATTTTCTTGGCATAGCTATACGCGAACATGATATTGAATTACCACCTGCTTACCTAGACTTTAATGCTATGGTTCACCACTAGTTTGTTGAGAGGAATGAATCACCTCTCCAGTATCGACTAATCTTTGACAGACGTTGTGCTGTCCATATTACTCCCCCTGCTCCTGCCTTCTTTGATCATCAGGCAAAAGGAAGATATACTATTACCAGAGAGAAGGCATATGAGTACGAGAGGAGAGCGGAGGCCACTCGTCGCCACGCTGCAGCTCAGCAGGCGATAGCCGCTGCATCTCAGTACGACCCCAACTACTATTATGGATATCCGCCAGGCCAGCCGTGGCCATAGACCAACTTAGGCCAAAAGCCTAAGCTTTGGGGAGTACGTATTTCCCACCGACATTACATTTACGTTCACACACTCATTGCTAGATGTCGGTGCTCATACTTTTTCATTGTATCATCTATGCTAGTTTATTTTCCTTTTTATGCTTTCTTCTTGTGTGTTTAATAAACCTTAAGAAAAACCAAAAAATTAGTTGTAGCTTTTAGCTAGTTTTAATTTCCATGCTTGTAGTAGTAATTAAAAAGAAAACCCAAAAATATTTCCTGTTCTTCTTTTGCTTGTTGGGAGCTGAGGGAGTCCTGGATTAGGGGGTGTTCGGGTAGCCGGACTATACCTTCAGCCGGACTCCAGGACTATGAAGATACAAGACTGAAGACTTCGTCCCGTGTCCGGATGGGACTTTCCTTGGCGTGGAAGGCAAGCTTGGCGATGCGGATATTCAAGATCTCCTACCATTGTAACCGACTTTGTGTAACCCTAACCCTCTTCGGTGTCTATATAAACCGGAGGGTTTTAGTCCGTAGGACAACTTCATCATACAACAATCATACCATAGGCTAGCTTTTAGGGTTTAGCCTCCTTGATCTTGTGGTAGATCTACTCTTGTACTACCCATATCATCAATATTAATCAAGCAGGACGTAGGGTTTTACCTCCATCAAGAGGGCCTGAACCTGGGTAAAACATCGTGTTCCTTGCCTCCTGTTACCATCCGGCCTAGACGCACAGTTCGGGACCCCCTACCCGAGATCCGCCGGTTTTGACACCGACATTGGTGCTTTCATTGAGAGTTCCTTTGTGTCGTCGCCTTTAGGCCCGATGGCTCCTTCGATCATCAACAATGATGCAGTCCAGGGTGAGACTTTTCTCCCCGGACAGATCTTCATCTTCGGCGGCTTCGCACTGCGGGCCAAGTCGCTTGGCCACCTTGAGCAGATCGAAAGCTACGCCCCCGGCCATCAGGTCAGGTTTGGAAGCCTAAACTACATGGCTGACATCCGCGGGGACTTGATCTTCGATGGATTCGAGCCACAACCAAGCGTGCCGCACTGTCTCGATGGGCATGATATAGCTCTGCCGCCGAACAGCGCCTTAGAGGCCGCACACACATCGGTTCCGACCATTGATTCGGAGCCTACTGCGCCGATCGAGGATCGGCGGTTGAACGCTGCCTCAGGGGCTGCGATCTCAGAGGCGATCGAGCCGAACTCCAGCCCCGCACTCCGCATGGCCCGTGACTCCGAGGAGCCGGATTCCTTTCCGAACTCCGAGCCCCCTGCGCCCCTGCCGATCGAATCCGATTGGGCGCCGATAATGGAGTTCACCGCCGCAGACATCTTTCAGCACTCGCCCTTCGGCGACATCCTGAATTCGCTAAAGTCTCTCTCTTTATCAGGAGAGCCCTGGCCGGACTACGGTCAGCAAGGATGGGATTCGAATGATGAAGAAATTCAAAACCCAACCACCACCCACTTCATAGCCACTGTCGACGACTTAACCGACATGCTCGACTTCGACTCCGAAGACATCGACGGTATGGACGACGATGCAGGAGACAACCAAGAACCAACGCCTATAGGGCATTGGACAGCCACCTCATCTCACAATGTGTACGTGGTGGATACCCCTAAAGGAAGCAACAACGAGGAAAACGGGGATGGAAAGAGGGATCGATCTCTCGAAAAACAATCAAAGCGTTGGCGTAAACGCCGACCCAAGCCCCGCCTCGATAAAGACCTAGCCATAGACCAGGATGAGCCGGTAGACGATGAGCATGCCTTAGAGCAACCGTCCCAACAGGACAACCCGGATAGAGAAACCGAACGTCCCTCCCCGGTGAAAATGGCATTCCGGACGACCCTACGCCGGACAAGCCCACGAAGCAGAAGAACCTCCACAAAAGGCTCGTTGCAACCGCACGCAGCCTGAAAAGGCAGAAGCGGAAGCTAAAAACTGTGGAAGATGCACTCAGGATCAGATGGAGTAAAGTAATCAATACCGCAGACAAATACGGCGACAGTCGCCGCACTAAAAGCTATCCGAAGAGAAAGCTACTGCCTGAATTCGACGAGGAGGCCTTAGAGCCCTCGCATTCCAAAAGTGAGAAAGCCACACGGTCGGATAGACGACCCCATGGCCAGCATAAAGCGGCAAGCAGCGCCGCACTTAAGCCGGCATGCGACCCACTTAAGGATTCACATCATGGCCCAGCCAGGTCCATTTACGGGCCAAGAAAGCAAGCTCTCGTAAGCAATGCAATAAAGCCATTATCAGAATCCGGCACACCCAAATACAGG
Source organism: Triticum urartu (assembly GCF_003073215.2). NCBI lineage: Eukaryota > Viridiplantae > Streptophyta > Magnoliopsida > Poales > Poaceae > Triticum > Triticum urartu. The sequence goes on along the minus strand of NC_053027.1, from coordinate 419,625,358 downwards.
GGTGCCGCACACCCCCTATGTTTCACCGATGAGGTCTTGGATTATGAATTTCCAGCGGGATTCAAACCCGTAAACATAGAGGCATATGATGGAACAACAGACCCTGGAGTCTGGATCGAGGATTATATCCTCCACATACATATGGCTAGAGGAGATGACCTCCACGCCATAAAATACTTACCCCTCAAGCTTAAAGGGCCAGCCCGGCATTGGCTCAAAAGCCTTCCTGAAAACACAATCGGAAGTTGGGAAGAGCTCGAGGACACTTTCCGAGCAAATTTTCAAGGGACCTATGTCCGCCCTCCGGACGCAGACGATCTTAGTCACATAACTAAACAGCCCGGAGAGTCAGCTCGGCAATTCTGGAATAGATTTCTTACTAAAAAGAATCAGATAGTCGACTGTCCGGACGCTGAAGCCTTAGCGGCTTTCAGGCATAATGTCCGAGACGAATGGCTCGCTAGACACCTCGGCCAAGAAAAGCCAAGAACAATGGCCGCACTAACAAGCCTCATGACCCGCTTTTGCGTAGGAGAGGACAGCTGGTTGGCAAGATGCAGCACCAGTGACCCAAGTACATCCGAAACTAGGGATGGAAACGGAAAACCGCGACGCAATAAGGACCGTCGCCGGACTAAGGAAAAAGTACGAAGAGCACGACAGTCAACGCCGGATTCAAAAGCTCACGACAGAATCAGAAAAAGCCGCCCCTCCAAGATAACAGGGACGACCTATCCAACCTAAACAAAATCTTGGATAGGATATGTCAAATACACAGCACTCCCGGAAAGCCTGCTAACCATACCCACAGAGATTGTTGGGTTTTCAAACAATCCGACAGACTCAACGCCGAACACAAGGGGCTCGACACACCAAGCGAAGACGGGGACGAACCCCAAAAGCAGAGTACCAGGAAACAAAAGAATTTCCCACAAGAAGTAAAAACAGTAAACTTACTCCACATAACAAAACATGCGGCGCCCATAAAGGTACATGCCCCATGGCCTATCCCAAAGGAATCCCGCCACTGGTTGTCAAAACCAGTCATCTTCGATCATCTGGATTATTCTAGAGGTGTCAGGACCCAGGCTGGACTGCCCTAGTACTCGATCCAATAATTGGCGGACTCCAGTTTTCAAATGTCCTTATGGACGGTGGCAGTGGACTCAACCTAATATATCAGGATTCAATCCGCCACATGGGGATCGACCCAAAAAGAATTCGCCACAGCAAAACCTCCTTTCAAGGACTAACGCCAGGTACAGACACCCATTGCATGGGTTTTCTCCGGCTCAAGGTTATTTTCAGCTCTGCCGATAACTTCCGTTGCGAAAAGCTGACTTTCCACATCGTCCCATTCTCAAGTCGCTATCAAGCACTACTGGGACACGAAGCTTTCGCCTGCTTTAACGCAATACCACATTATGCATCTCTTACGCTTAAGATGCCCGGTCCACGCGGCATCATCTCCTTAAAGGGGAAGCAGTGAGAACACCTCCCCCAAGCGGAGGATTGTGCGGCCGCTTTAACAGCCCCACAATACAATGGCTTCACCAGCCAGAACATCGGAACAGGTCATTAAGACCACGGACACGGATAGACGAGTCTGGCACAAAAGTATCGTTGATAAAGGCTTAGTGGCCATATACCCCTGCACTAGGGGCTTCACACGTATAAAATAAGAGACAACAAAGCTCATTTTTTCATATTTTACTTTACACTTTGTTTATTTCATATAACTTTTGTTCGGCACGCCCCTTTTTCAACTTAGTTGCTCTCTTTTTACAGATGAGCGTCGTGCTGCGCCCGTCCAGGATATGGCACAACGGAGACACAGGCGCAGACGTGCAGTAGGGACCCGTTCCAAGGATTCTTTTCAGATTAAGACCCTGCGTAAACCTTTTTTACTGTCTCTTGTTGATACACATCCCCTGGTTCTATGACCAAGGAGGAGGCTGGCGTCTTGGCATGTGGCCACGTCAGAATTCTTGCGCGTACCTGGACACTAGGGGCTTATACCTCAGAGCGTTACCTCGCCCGCTCTCATAAAGACCAAATACCTTAGGGAGTGTTCGGCGTCGCAAGTTTGGCCTTATATGCATCATCTCTGAGTCATGATTTTGGTCAAATGTTGGGTTGCCCGGCTCCTGTGTTCGGCCGCCTTACGTTCCGCTCTATCGGCTAAGGCGGCACCAGGAGAACTACTGCGATTGTGCCCTGGTTCAGCCAGGCGAGCACCTCAGTAGAGAAAGCCGAAAACCGACTGTCATGATATGGCGTGAGACTGGTCAACCACTCGATGACTCTCCAGAATCTGTAGGATTCCTCCGCATTAACGAAGGGCCGTTTCCCGGCCAGGCACATACGCGCCCCGAATTCGGGCGAGCGCAGTCACCACCAGGGGCTACCTAAATAGTCCCATTGTCAAGCTCCTATGGCTAAGTGAAAGTGTTAAAGCATTATAGTCCGGTTGCCTAGCTCGCTGCACTATCACCTCCTTTGTAGGACCAAGACGTTGGATTAAGTGTGAAAATGCGCCTTCTGCGAGCACCCCCACACTATGTGCGTGGGGGCTGAAGCCAATGACTGCAATCTTTCAGATTTTGTATATATATCTTAAAACAGCTGCACAGGAGGTGTTCCAAATACTTGAAGGCACAAGTATAAAAGGCTACTACAATTCATCAAAATATTGCTTTATAATTACATATGCTATAAGAACATAGCATCCTTCGAGCACTGCGTCTCTATTACACGAGCGCCTTCAAGGACTTCCTGAAAATAGTGCTTGGAGGGTACTCGGCTTTTGTCTGAATCTTGGGATGCAACAACGGTGGTCTCCATCTCTGCCCAGTATGTCTTGACACGGGCAAGAGCCATCCGTGTGCCCTCTATGCATGCTGACCTCTTCATCGCATTGATACGTGGCACCGCGTCAAGGAATAGCTGCACCAAGCTGAAATAGCTCTTCGGCTCCGATCTCCCCGGCCACAGATGACCCATGACGTACTTCATGGCGAGTCCGGACAATCTATTCAGTTCGGCCCATTGAGCCAGACGATCGTCCACTGCCAGTGGACGCTCTGGATTCTGGAACTGCGACCAGAAAAGCCTTTCCACTTCACGATCTTCTTGATCTCGAAAGTATTCGGTCGCATCAGCAGCACTCGCTGCCAAATCCAGATAGGTGTCCTCCGCACTCCACATCCAGTCCAACGGAGCAAACTTCGGATCGCAAAACTTCCTCCGCAGCATAAAGGGCTTTCCAGCCGCAATCTGTCCGGCCTGATGCAGCTCCTCCTTCGCAGCTCTCATCGCAGCGCGAGCGTCCTTGGCATCAGCAACGGCCTTCTCTAAGTCCGTCTGTCTCGCCCAGTCTTCTTTCTCAAGAAACTTGCAACGGTCAGCAGCACTTTTTAACTTCACGGCCATCACGGCCATCTCCTTCTTGCTTCGGCAGTGAGCAGCCCGTTCGGCTCTCAGCTCTTCAAGGGCCTTCTCGGCAGCCGCATCACTTTTCCTGGCTTGTTCCTTAGCTCGGGCAAGTTTCGCCCGAAGACTCTCCACGGCGGCCGCACCATCTGCGTCAAGCACACACATTGTAAGATACTGGCATAAAGCTCCTCTTACCAGATACCGCCCGAGGAATTGCATACCTTGAGCCTCATCAAGCCGCTCGTTGACGAGCGCGAGGTCAGCATCTGCCACGTCAAGTTGCCGCTTTAGTTCGGCAAAATCATCAGTTCGGCTCGATTCCGGACACTTCGCCACCTGTATACAAAGGCGACATTTTAGACCTGGGATTATGATCCTCTGCGCGCCGTCAATTTTGACAACGCACAGAGTCTCAGGGGCTACTATCTACACAGGGCGCATCTTGTTTATGCACAACTGACAAAAGAGTACATTATCAAACGTACCTCAAAACCCGCCAGCAAACTTCTGACGGCCTCATGCAATCGGCTTTCCACGGACGAAATCCTTCCAATCACCGTACCCATCAATGCACGGTGCTCCTCTGAGATAGAAGCTCGCCCCAGCAGAATCATCATCTCCTTCGACCGCGCATCGGACGGTGCCGGACTCGTCCTATGACCTCCATCGAAGGCCGGACGCGGAGAACCTTGGGGGGACATATGGCTACCTTCCACCCCTGCCGGATTCGGAGAAACCCTCCGCGACGACACCTCAGGGTCGCCTGCCTCGCCAGGCGGTACGGCAGGGGGAGGCGTCCCACTCTCCATCATCTCCGGAAGAAGATCCCCCAAAGACGAGCTCTGCTGAGAAGGGCTGAGGTCCGAGCTACAAAGTAAAATTTCGGTTAATATTCTCATATAAAAAGCAAGGATTTCTCTCATCCCTCTAAAGGAAAATCTTTCTCTACTTACGGCTCGCTGGAGGGCTGATCCCTTTGAGGGCGTAGTTCGGCCGAGGATCTCCCAGGCGTCGGACCCTCTGACGAGGACTTTTTCCCCCGCTTTGAGGCCATGGTCTCCGGGTCGTCAGAGGCGGCCCTCTTCTTCCCCTTAGGAGAGGAATTGTCAGTTCTTCCCTTCGGAGCAGCCTCCTTCGAGGAGGCCATAGTTTCCTTGTCCTCCCCCTCACTTCCCTCCAAAGGCACGATCTTCAACATCCTAACTAGCACGGGATCCGGCCTGGTCTCAGGAAGGGGAGTCGGACACCTGATCAGCTTTGCCTTCGCTATCCACTCCTGTTTAAAAGGACAGCTCTTTTAGGGGCGAATTTATGACAATTTTACGGATAGCGAGTCCGGGCACAAGGTTACTTACTTGAGTATCCGGGCGATTGCAGCTTAAACCTGCGTCCTCGGTCAAATCCGGACACATTGCTTGTGATCTGAAGAACATTTCATACATCTCCATGGGCGTTGCGCCCATAAAATGCTGGAGAGCTCGTGGTCCCTCCGGATTAAACTCCCACAGATGAAGGGAGCGACGTTTGCCAGGCAGTGTTCGGCGAATCAGCATGACCTGCGTCACCTTGACCAGGTTGAGGTCTCTTTCTAAGAGATCCCTAATGCGGCCCTGCAACAAGGGCACGTCTTTGGATAACCCCCAATCTAATCCTTTGTTGACCCATGACGGTAGCCGTGGTGGGGGACCCGAGCGAAAGGCAGGAGGCGCCACCCACTTGGTGCTCCTGGGAGCGGTGATATAGAACCACTCTCGTTGCCACAAGCCGAGATCCTCTTGAAAGGAGCCCTCGGGCCATGGAGCATCAGCATTCTTACTTATGACAGCGCCTCCGCACTCTGCGTGCCGTCCCTCGATCATCTTCGGCTCCACTCCAAAAGTCTTGAGCCATAATCTGAAGTGAGTAACACGGAGGAACGCTTCGCACACAATGATGAATGAGGAAATATGGAGGATGGACTCCGGAGCTAAGTCATGAAATTCCAGCCCATAATAGAACATCAGCCCCCTCACGAAGGGATCCATCGGGAAGCCTAACCCCCGAAGGAAGTGAGACATGAACACTACGCTCTCACCGGGCTGGGGACTGGGAATAGCCTACCTTTGAGCAGGCAACCTATGCAAAATTTCGGCGGTCAAGAACTTATCCTCTCTCAACTTTAGCACGTCCTCCTCCGTGACGGAGGAGGGCATCCATCGGCCTTGAAGGTCGGTACCGGACATCGTCGAAGGTCCGAAGCGCCTGGAATCTGGAGCCTAGGGTGTTGGAACTCGAGGCGACTGGTGAACTTGTTTTGAGATTGGAGAAAAGGAGTAAGGCCTTGGTCTCTTTATAAGAGGTTGAATACCAGGAGCCCTCCCCGTAACCGTTTGGGACTCGCCTTTAATCGAGAAGACATGCTAACGGGCACGATTGGGTTACCCACATCCGTATTGATGAGAATCCCGTAAATAAAGGGGACACGATCTCTGCTTTGACAAGACGTGCCAAGAAACCGCCTCGCAAAACACGCTAAGGTGGAAAAGTGAAAACGATTCGAATAAAGGCTTGGCCGTAGTGTGATGTCATGCTGCGGAATACGTCAGCGGATTAGATTTGTGTTAATATTATTCTCTCTGTGGCAATACGTGGAAACTTATTTTGCAGAGCCGGACACTACTCTTGGTGTTTACAAACTTTTATGAAGAATTTAGAGGAGGAACCCGCCTTGCAATGCCGAAGACAATCTACGCGCCGGACTCGTTGTCATTGAAGCCTGGTTCAGGGGCTACTAAGGGAGTCCTGGATTAGGGGATGTTCGGGTAGCCGGACTATACCTTCAGCCGGACTCCAGGACTATGAAGATACAAGATTGAAGACTTCGTCCCGTGTCCGGATGGGACTTTCCTTGGCGTGGAAGGCAAGCTTGGCGATGCGGATATTCAAGATCTCCTACCATTGTAACCGACTTTGTGTAACCCTAACCCTCTCTGGTGTCTATATAAACCGGAGGGTTTTAGTCCGTAGGACAACTTCATCATACAACAATCATACCATAGGCTAGCTTTTAGGGTTTAGCCTCCTTGATCTCGTGGTAGATCTACTCTTGTACTACCCATATCATCAATATTAATCAAGCAGGATGTAGGGTTTTACCTCCATCAAGAGGGCCCGAACCTGGGTAAAACATCATGTTCCTTGCCTCCTGTTACCATCCGGCCTAGACGCACAGTTCGGGACCCCCTACCCGAGATCCGCCGGTTTTGACACCGACAGGAGCTTTCCCCTGTAAATAGTTTTATTTCTTTTCTTTTATTTGGGGGCCAATAGGAGAAGACCATGATTAAATGTTGAAGTTGCTCTTATATGCATTATTATTTATCTGACAGAAGAGCCCATATTGCCTTGTCTTCTCCTGTTTATTGAATGCTTGCAGATTCCAGCTTAGTCCAATTCACGCACACTATTATTATTATTATTCACACTATTCGGTCATGCAAGTGAAAGGCAATTATGATGATATATGATGGACTGGCTGAGATGAGAAAAGCTGGTATGAACTCGACCTCTTTTGTTTTTGTAGATATGATTAGTTCATCATTCCTGATTCAGCCTATTATGAATGAACATGTTTGCAATGACAACTAGAGATCATAGTTTCTTGTGCCATGCTTGATTAGCTATGAGTTATAATGGTTTACCTTGCGTGCCAACATGCTATTGAGATAGTTATGATGTGGTATGATAGGGTGGTATCCTCCTCTGAATGATTTAAGTGACTTGACTTGGCGCATGTTCACGCATGTAGTTGAAAAAAAATCAACATAGCCTTCACGATATTTATGTTCATGGTGGATTATATCCTACTCATGCTTGCATTCGGTGTTGATTAATTTTAATGCATGTTCATGACTGTTGTCGCTCTCTAGCTGGTTGCTTCCCAGTCTTTTGCTAGCCTTCACCTGTACTAAGCGGGAATACTGCTTGTGCATCCAATCCCTTAAACCCCAAAGTTATTCCACATGAGTCCACTATACCTACCTATATACGATATCTACCTGCCGTTCCAAGTAAATTTGTATGTGCCAAACACTAAACCTTCAAATAAATATCCTGTTTTGTATGCTCGAATAGCTCATGTATCAACTGGGGTTGTCTGTATCTTCCATGTTAGGCGGGTTATTCTCAAGAGGAGTGGACTCCGCTCCTCACTCACGAGATAAATGGCTGGTCACCGGGATGCCCAGTCCCATGCTTTATGCAAACAAAATCAAAATAATTGCAAACAAAACTCCCCCTGGGACTCTTGTTAGTTGGAGTCGCTCGTTGTTTCGAGCAAGTCATGGTTTGATGAGTGTTGGTGGAAGGGGGAGTATAAACTTTACCATTCTGTTTGGGAACCGCCTCTAATGTGTATAGCATGGAAGATATCGCCATCTCTTGGTTGTTATGTTGACAATGAAAGTATACCGCTCAAAATATTATTCACCTCTATTTCAAAAGCGAGCTCTGGCACCTCTACAAATCCCTGCTTCCCTCTGCGATGGGCCTATCTATTTACTTTTATGCTGGGTCATCATCCTCTTATTAAAAAGCGCCAGTTGGAGAGCACTGCTGTCATTTGCATTCATTATTGTTAGTTTACATTGAGTATGACTTGACTGGATCTCTTTTACCATGAATTACAATGTCTAGTCAGTCCTTGGTCTTTAAAGGTGCTCTGCATTTATGTTTTGCGGTCTCAGAAAGGGCTAGTGAGATACCATCTTGTTATATCACATTATGATTGTTTTGAGAAAGTGTTGTCATCCGAGATTTATTATTATTACTCGCTAGTTGATTATGCTATTGATATGAGTAAACTTGAGACCTATGCGTTATTGAAAATGTGGTTAGTTATAATCTTTACTGAAAACTTGAACACTGGCTTTACATATTTACAACAACAAGAGCAAACCGAGTTTGTAAAAGTTTTTCTTTATCACTTTCAGTTTGTCAACTCAATTTCTTGAGGACAAGCAAAGGTTTAAGCTTGGGGGAGTTGATACGTCTCCAACGTATCTACTTTTCCAAACACTTTTGCCCTCGTTTTGGACTCTAACTTGCATGATTTGAATGGAACTAACCCGGACTGACGCTGTTTTCAGCAGAATTACCATGGTGTTATTTATGTGCAGGAACAAACGTTCTCGGAATGATCTGAAACTTCACGGAGCAACTTTTCAGAAAATATGAATAATACCTGCAAAAGATGAAGGCCAGGGGGCCCACCACCTCTCCACGAGGGTGGGGCACGCATGCCCCCCTAGGGCGCGCCCCCTACCTCGTGGGCCCCCTGTTGCCTCTCCGACTCCAACTCCAACTCCATATATTGTGTTTCGGGGAGAAAAAAATCAGGGAGAAGAAATCATCGCGTTTTACGATACGAAGCCGCCACCAAGCCCTAAAACCTCTCGGGAGGGCTGATCTGGAGTCCGTTTGGGGCTCCGGAGAGGGGAATCTGTCATCATCAACAATCCTCCATCACCAATTTCATGATGCTCACCGCCGTGCGTGAGTAATTCCATCGTAGGCTTGCTGGACGGTGATGGGTTGGATGGGATCTATCATGTAATTGAGTTAGTTTTGTTAGGGTTTGATCCCTAGTATCCATTATGTTCTGAGATTGATGTTGCTATGACTTTGCTATGCTTAATGCTTGTCACTAGGGCCCGAGTGCCATGATTTCAGATCTGAACCTATTATGTTTTCATCAATATATGAGTGTTCTTGATCCTATCTTGCAAGTCTATAGTCACCTATTATGTGTTATGATCTGTTAACCCCGAAGTGATAATAATCGGGATACTTACCGGTGATGACCGTAGTTTGAGGAGTTCATGTATTCACTATGTGTTAATGCTTTGTTCCGTTCTCTATTAAAAGGAGGCCTTAATATCCCTTAGTTTCCGTAAGGACCCCGCTGCCACGGGAGGGTAGGACAAAAGATGTCATGCAAGTTCTTTTCCATAAGCATGTATGACTATGTTCGGAATACATGCCTACATTATATCAATGAACTGGAGCTAGTTCTGTGTCACCCTAGGTTATGACTCTTACATGATGAACCGCATCCGACATAATTCTCCATCACTGATCCATTGCCTACGAGCTTTCCATATATTGTTCTCCGCTTATTTACTTTTCCGTTGCTATTTCTATCATCACTACAAAATACCAAAAACATTACTTTTACTACTGATACCTTTTGTTATCATTATCACTACTATCATATTACTTTGATACTAAACACTTTGCTGCAGATATTAAGTTTTCAGGTGTGGTTGAATTGAGAACTCAGCTGCTAATACTTGAGAATATTCTTTGGCTTCCCTTGTGTCGAATCAATAAATTTGGGTTGAATACTCTACCCTCGAAAACTGTTGCGATCCCCTATACTTGTGGGTTATCAACGTCTGCATCTGCTCCTGCAATAGATCTGTCACCTAGCGGTGCATCAAGGACATAATTCTTCTGTGCAGCAATGAGGATAATCCTCAGATCACGGACCCAGTCCGCATCATTTCTACTATCATCTTTCAACTTAGTTTTCTCTAGGAACATATCAAAATTAAAACATGGAGCTATAACATGAACTATTGATCTGCAAATACTATCAGGACTAAGTTCATGATAAATTAAAATTCAATTAATCATATTACTTAAGAACTCCCACTTAGATAGACATCCCTCTAGTCATCTAAATGATCACATGATCCATATAAACTAAACCATGTCTGATCATCACGTGGGATGGAGTACTTTTCAATGGTGAACATCTCTATGTTGATCATATCTACAATATGATTCACGTTCGACCTTTTGGTCTCAGTGTTCCGAGGCCATATCTCCATATGCTAGGCTCGTCAAGTTTAACCCGAGTATTCCACGTGTGCAAAACTGGCTTGCACCCATTTGAAAGAAATATGCCCTAGAGGCAATAATAAAGTTATTATTTATTTCCTCATATCATGCTAAATGTTTATTATTCATGCTAGAATTGTATTAACCGGAAACTTAGTACATGTGTGAATACATAAACAAACAGAGTGTCACTAGTATGCCTCTACTTGACTAGCTCATTAATCAAAGATGGTTAAGTTTCCTAACCATAGACATGAATTGTCATTTGATTAACGGGATCATGTCATTAGGAGAATGATGTGAATGACTTGACCCATTCCGTTAGCTTAGCACTTGATCGTTTAGTTTACTGCTATTGCTTTCTTCATGACTCATACATGTTCCTATGACTATGAGGTTATGCAACTCCCGATTACCAGAGCAACACTTTGTGTGCTACCAAACGTCACAACGTAAATGGGTGATTATAAAGGTTCTCTACAGGTGTCTCCAATGGTACTTGTTGAGTTGGCATAGATCAAGATTAGGATTTGTCACTCCGATTGTCGGAGAGGTATCTCTAGGCCCACTCGGTAATGCACATCACTATAAGCCTTGCAAGCATTGTAACTAATGAGTTAGTTGTGACATGATGTATTATGGAATGAGTAAAGAGACTTGCCGGTAACGAGATTGAACTAGGTATTGAGATACCGACGATTGAATCTCGGGCAAGTAACATACCGATGACAAAGGGAACAACGTATGTTGTTATGCGGTTTGACCGATAAAGATCTCTGTAGAATGTGTGGGAGCCAATATGAGTATCCAGGTTCCGCTATTAGTTATTGACCGGAGACGTGTCTTGGTCATGTCTACATAGTTCTCGAACCCGTGGGGTCCGCACGCTTAAAGTTCGGTGACGATCGGTATTATGAGTTTTTGTGTTTTCATGTACCGAAGGTAGTTTGGAGTCCCGGATATGATCACGGACATGACGAGGAGTCTCGAAATGGTCGAGACGTAAAGATCTATATATTGGACGACTATATTCGGACACCGGAAGTGTTCCGGGTGGTTTCGGAGAAAACCGGAGTGCCGGAGGGTTACCGGACCCCCCCCCCCCGGGAGAAATAGTGGGCCTTATGGGCCTTAGTGGACAGAGAGAGAGGGCAGGCCTAGGGCAGGCCGCGCGCCCCTCCCCCTCTGGTCCGAATTGGACTAGGAGAGGGGGGCGGCGCCCCCCTTTCCTTCTCCCTCTCCCCCTTCCTTTCCCCCTCCTAGTAGGAGTAGGAAAGAGGGGAGTCCTACTCCTACTAGGAGGAGGACTTCTCCTCCTGGCGCGCCTACAGGGGCCGGCCGGCCTCCCCCTTGCTCCTTTATATACGGGGGCAGGGGGCACCTCTAGACACACAAGTTGATAGGTTGATCTCTCCCAGCCGTGTGCGGTGCCCCCCTCCACCATAATCCACCTCGATCATATCGTAGCGGTGCTTAGGCGAAGCCCTGCGTCAGTAGCATCATCATCACCGTCATCATGCTGTCGTGCTGATGAAACTCTCCCGTGAAGCTCTGCTGGATCGGAGTTCGTGGGACGTCATCGAGCTGAACGTGTGCTGAACTCGGAGGTGCCGTGCGTTCGGTACTTGGATTGGTCGGATCGTGAAGACGTTCACTACATCAACCGTGTTGTGCTAACGCTTCCGCTTTCGGTCTACGAGGGTACGTGGACACACTCTCCCCTCTCATTGCTATGCATCACCATGATCCTGTGTGTGCAGAGGAAATTTTTTGAAATTACTACGTTCCCCAACAATGGTATCAGAGCCTGGTTTATGCGTAGATGTTATATGCACGAGTAGAACACAAGTGAGTAGTGGACAATACAAGTCATACTGCTTACCAGCATGTCACACTTTGGTTCGGCGGTATTGTTGGATGAAGCGGCCCGGACCTACATTACACGTACGCTTACGCGAGACTGGTTCTACCGACGTGCTTTGCACACAGGTGGCTGGCGGGTGTCAGTTTCTCCAACTTTAGTTGAATCGAGTGTGGCTACGCCCGGTCCTTGAGAAGGTTAAAACAACACTAACTTGACAAACTATCATTGTGGTTTTGATGCGTAGGTAAGAACGGTTCTTGCTCAGCCCGTAGCAGCCACGTAAAACTTGCAACAACAAAGTAGAGGACGTCTAACTTGTTTTTGCAGGGCATGTTGTGATGTGATATGGTTAAGACATGATGCTATATTTTATTGTATGAGATGACCATGTTTTGTAACCGAGTTATCGGCAACTGGCAGGAGCCATATGGTTGTCGCTTTATTGTATGCAATGCAATCGCCCTGTAATGGCTTCACTTTATCACTAAGCGGTAGTGATAGTCGTGGAAGCAATATTTGGCGAGACGACAACGATGCTATGAAGGAGATCAAGGTGTCACGCCGGTGACGATGGTGATCATGACGGTGCTTCGGAGATGGAGATCACAAGCACAAGATGATGATGGCCATATCATATCACTTATATTGATTGCATGTGATGTTTATCTTTTATGCATCTTATTTTGCTTAGATCGATGGTAGCATTATAAGATGACCTCTCACTAAATTTCAAGGTACAAGTGTTCTCCCTGAGTATGCACCGTTGCGAAAGTTCGTCGTGCCGAGACACCCCGTGATGATCAGGTTCGATAAGCTCTACGTTCACATACAACGGGTGCAAGCCAGTTTTGCACATGCAGAATACTTAGGTTAAACTTGACGAGCCTAGCATATGCAGATATGGCCTCGGAACACTAGAGACCGAAAGGTCGAGCGTGAATCATATAGAAGATATGATCAACATAGTGATGTTCACCATTCAAAACTACTCCATCTCACGTGATGATGGACATGGTTTAGTTGATATGTATCACGTGATCACTTCGATGATTAGAGGGATGTTTATCTAAGTGGGAGTTCTTTAATAATTTGATTAACTGGACTTTAATTTATCATGAACTTAGTACCTGATAGTATTTTGCATGTCTATGTTGTTGTAGATAGATGGCCCCTCCTGTTGTTCCGTTGAATTTTAATGTGTCCCTTGAGAAAGCAAAGTTGAAAGATGATGGTAGCAATTACACGACTGGGTCCGTAACTTGTGGATTATCCTCATTGCTGCACAAAAGAATTACGTCCTAGAAGCACCGCTAGGTGCCAAACCTGCTGCAGGAGCAACACCAGATGTTATGAACGTCTGGCAGAGCAAAGCTGATGACTACTCGATAGTTTAGTGTGCCATGCTTTACAGCTTAGAACCGGGACTTCAACAACATTTTGAACGTCATGGAGCATATGAGATGTTCTAGGAGTTGAAGTTAATATTTCATGCAAATGCCCGGATTGAGAGATATGAAGTCTCCAATAAGTTCTACAGCTACAAGATGGAGGAGAATAGTTCTGTCAGTGAGCATATACTCAGAATGTCTGGGTATAACAATCACTTGATTCAACTGGGAGTTGATCTTCCGGATGATAGTGTTATTGACAGAATTCTTCAATCACTGCCACCAAGCTACAAGAGCTTCGTGATGAACTATAACATGCAAGGGATGGATAAGACGATTCCCGAGCTCTTCGCAATGCTAAAGGCTGCGGAGGTAGAAATCAAGAAGGAGCATCAAGTGTTGATGGTCAACAAGACCACCAGTTTCAAGAAAAAGGGCAAAGGGAAGAAGAAGGGGAACTTCAAGAAGAACGGCAAACAAGTTGTTGTTTTCAGGAGAAGAAACCCAAGTCTGGACCTAAGCCTGAGACTGAGTGCTTCTACTACAAATAGACTGGTCAGTGGAAGCGGAACTGCCCTAAGTATTTGGCAGATAAGAAGGATGGCAAGGTGAACAGAGGTATATGTGATATACATGTTATTGATGTGTACCTTACTAATTCTCGCAGTAGTGCCTGGGTATTTGATATTGGTTTTGTTGCTAATGTTTGCAACTTGAAACAGGGACTACGGATTAAGCGAAGATTAGCAAAGGACAAGGTGACGATGCGCGTGGGAAATGGTTCCAAAGTCAATGTGATCACGGTCGGCACGCTACCTCTACATCTACCTTTGGGATTAGTTTTAGACCTAAACAATTGTTATTTGGTGCCAGCATTGAGCATGCATATTATATCTAGATCTTGTTTAATGCGAGATGGTTATTCATTTAAATCAGAGAATAATGGTTGTTCTATTTATATGAGTAATATCTTTTATGGTCATGCACCCTTAAAGAGTGGTCTATTCTTTTTGAATCTCAATAGTGAAGATACACATATTCATAGTATTGAAGCTAAAATATGCAGAGTTGATAATGATAGTGCAACTTATTTGTGGCACTGCCGTTTGGGTCATATTGGTGTAAAGCGCATGAAGAAAATCCATTCTGATGGACTTTTGGAATCAATTGATTATGAATCACTTGGTACTTGCGAACCATGCCTCATGGGCAAGATGACTAAAACACCGTTCTCCGGAAGAATGGAGCGAGCAACAGATTTGTTGGAAATCATACATACTAATGTATGTTGTCCGATGAATGTTGAGGCTCGTGGCGGATATCGTTATTTTCTCACCTTCACAGATGATTTGAGCAGATATGGGTATATCTACTTGATGAAACATAAGTCTGAAACATTTGAAAAGTTCAAAGAATTTCAGAGTGAAGTGGAAAATCATCATAACAAGAAAATAAAGTTTCTATGACCTCATCGTGGAGGAGAATATTTGAGTTATGAGTTTAGTCTTCATTTGAAACAATGCGGAATAGTTTCGCAACTCACGCCACCCGGAACACCACAGCGTAATGGTGTGTCCGAATGTCGTAATCGTACTTTACTAGATATGGTGCGATCTATGATGTCTCTTACTGATTTACCACTATCATTTTGGGGTTATGCTTTAGAGACGGCTGCATTCACGTTAAATAGGGCACCATCTAAATATGTTGAGACGACTTCGTACGAACTATGGTTTGGCAAGAAACCAAAGTTGTTGTTTCTTAAAGTTTGGGGCTGCGACGCTTATGTGAAAAAGCTTCAACCCGATAAGCTCGAACCCAAATTGGAGAAATGTGTCATCATAGGATACCCAAAAGAAACAGTTGGGTACACCTTCTATCACAGATCCAAAGGCAAGACTTTTGTTGCTAAGAATAGATCCTTTCTAGAGAATGAGTTTCTCTCGAAATAAGTTAGTGGGAGGAAAGTAGAACTTGATGAGGTAACTGTACCTACTCCCTTATTGGAAAGTAGTTCATCACAGAAACCGGTTCCTGTGACACCTACACCAATTAGTGAGGAAGCTAATGATGATGATCATGGAACTTTAGATCAAATTACTACCAAACCTCGTAGGTCAATCAGAGTAAGATCCGCACCAGAGTGGTACGGTAATCCTGTTTTGGAGGTCATGTTACTAGACCATGACGAACCTACAAACTATGAGGAAGCGATGATGAGCCCAGATTCCGCAAAATGGCTAGAAGCCATGAAATCTGAGATGGGATCCATGTATGAGAACAAAGTGTGGACTTTGGTTGACTTGCCCGATGATCGGCAAGCCATCGAGAATAAATGGATCTTCAAGAAGAAGACATACGCTGATGGTAATGTTACTGTCTACAAAGCTTGACTTATTGCAACAGGTTTTTGACAAGTTCAAGGAGTTGACTATGATGAGACCTTCTCACCCGTAGTGATGCCTAAGTCCGTCCGAATCATGTTAGCTATTGCCACATTTTACGATTATGAAATTTGGCAAGTGGATGTAAAGATTGCATTCCTGAATGGATTTCTGGAAGAAGAGTTGTATATGATGCAACCTAAAGGTTTTATTGATCCAAAGGGTGCTAACAAAGTATGCAAGGTCCAGCGATCCATTTATGGACTGGTGCAAGCCTCTCGGAGTTGGAATAAACATTTTGATAGTGTGTCAAAGCATATGGTTTTATACAGACTTTTGGAGAAGCCTGTATTTACAAGAAAGTGAGTGGGAGCTCTGTAGCATTTCTAATATTATATGTGGATGACATATTGTTGATTGGAAATGATATAGAATTTCTGGATAGCATAAAAGGATATTTGAATAAGAGTTTTTCAATGAAAGACCTCGGTGAAGCTGCTTACATATTGGGCATCAAGATCTATAGAGATAGATCAAGACGCTTAATTGGACTTTCACAAAGCACATACATTGACAAAGTTGTGAGGAAGTTCAAAATGGATCAGGCAAAGAAAGGGTTCTTGCATGTGTTACAAGGTGTGAAGTTGAGTAAGACTCAATACCCGACCACTGCATAAGATAGAGAGAAAATGAAAGATGTTCCCTATGCTTCAGCCATAGGATCTATCATGTATGCAATGCTATGTACCAGACCTGATGTGTGCCTTTCTATTAGTTTTGCAGGGAGGTACCAAAGTAATCCTGGAGTGGATCACTGGACAACGGTCAAGAACATCCTGAAATACCTGAAAAGGACTAAGGATATGTTTCTCGTTTATGGAGGTGACAAAGAGCTCATCGTAAGTGGTTACATTGATGCAAGCTTTGACACTGATCCGGACGATTCTAAATCGCAAACCGGATACGTGTTTATATTGAACGGTGGAGCTGTCAGTTGGAGCAGTTCTAAACAAAGCGTCGTGGCAGGATCTACGTGTGAAGCGGAGTACATTTGCTACTTTGGAAGCAGAAAATGAAGGAGTCTGGATGAAGGAGTTCATATCCGATCTAGGTGTCATACCTAGTGCATCGGGTCTAATGAAAATCTTTTGTGACAATACTGGTGCAATTGCCTTGGCAAAGGAATCCAGATTTCACAAGAGAACCAAGCACATCAAGAGATGCTTCAATTCCATCCGCGATCAAGTCCAGGTGGGAGACATAGAGATTTGCAAGATACATATGGATCTGAATGTTGCAGAACCGTTGACTAAGCCTCTCTCACAAGCAAAACATGATCATCAGCAAGGCTCCATGGGTGTTAGAATCATGACTGTGTAATGTAGATTATTGACTCTAGTGCAAGTGGGAGACTGAACGAAATATGCCCTAGATGAAATAATAAAGTTATTATTTATTTCCTCATATCATGATAAATGTTTATCATTCATGCTAGAATTGTATTAACCAGAAACTTAGTACATGTGTGAATACATAGACAAACAGAGTGTCACTAGTATGCCTCTACTTGACTAGCTCATTAATCAAAGATGGTTAAGTTTCCTAACCATAGACATGAGTTGTCATTTGATTAACGAGATCACATCATTAGGAGAATGATGTGATTGACTTGACCCATTCCGTTAGCTTAGCACTTGATTGTTTAGTTTACTGCTATTGCTTTCTTCATGACTCATACATGTTCCTATGACTATGAGGTTATGCAACTCCCGATTACTGGAGGAACACTTTGTGTGCTACCAAACATCACAACGTAACTGGGTGATTATAAAGGTGCTCTATAGGTGTCTCCGATGGTACTTGTTGAGTTGGCATAGATCAAGATTAGGATTTGTCACTCTGATTGTCGGAGAGGTATCTCTGGGCCCACTCGGTAATGCACATCACTATAAGCCTTCCAAGCATTGTAACTAATGAGTTAGTTGCGAGATGATGTATTACATAACGAGTAAAGAGACTTGCCGGTAATGAGATTGAACTAGGTATTGAGATACCGACGATCGAATCTCGGGAAAGTAACATACAGATGACAAAGGGAACAACGTATGTTGTTATGCGGTTTGACCGATAAAGATCTTCATAGAATATGTGGGAGCCAATATGAGCATCCAGGTTCCGCTATTGGTTATTGACCGGAGACGTGTCTCGGTCATGTCTACATAGTTCTCAAACCCGTAGGGTCCGCACGCTTAAAGTTCAGTGACGATTGGTATTATGTGTTTTGGTGTTTTGATGTATCGAATGTAGTTCGTAGTCCCGGATATGATCACGAACATGACGAGGAGTTTCGAAATGGTCGAGACGTAAATATCAATATATTGGACGACTATATTCGGACACCAGAAGTGTTCTGGGTGGTTTCGGAGAAAACCGAAGTGCCGGAGGGTTACCGGAACCCCCCGGGAGAAATAGTGGGCCTTATGGGACTTAGTGGAGAGAGAGAGGGCTGGCCTAGGGCAGGCCGCGCGCCCCTCCCCCTCTAGTCCGAATTGGAGTAGGAGAGGGGGGGCGCCCCCCTTTCCTTCTCCCTCTCCCCCTTCCTTTCCCCCTCCTAGTAGGAGTAGGAGGACTCCTCCTCCTGGCGTGCCTATAGGGGCCGGCCAGCCTCCCCCCTTGCTCCTTTACATATGGGGGCAGGGGGCACCTCTAGACACACAAGTTGATCTATTGATCTCTCCCAGCCATGTGCGGTGCCCCCCTTCACCATAATCCACCTCGATCATATCGTAGCGGTGCTTAGGCGAAGCCCTGCATCGGAAGCATCATCATCACCGTCATCACGCCATCGTGCTGACGAAACTCTCCCGTGAAGCTCTGCTGGATCGGAGTTCGTGGGACGTCATCAAGCTGAACGTGTGCTGAACTCGGAGGTGCCGTGCGTTCGGTACTTGGATCGGTCGGATCGTGAAGACGTACGACGACATCAACCGCGTTGTGCTAACGCTTCCGCTTTCGGTCTACGAGGGTACGTGGACACACTCTCCCCTCTCGTTGCTATGCATCACCATGATCCTGTGTGTGCATAAGATTTTTTTGAAATTACTATGTTCCCCAACACCGTTGTATGTGAACGTAGAGCTTATCACACCCGATCATCACGTGGTGTCTCGGCACGACGAACTGTAGCAACGGTGCATACTCAGAGAGAACACTTATACCTTGAAATTTAGTGAGGGATCATCTTATAATGGTACCGCCGTACTAAGCAAAATAAGATGCATAAAGGATAAACATCACATGCAATCAAAATATGTGACATGATACGGCCATCATCATCTTGTGCCTTTGATCTCCATCTCCAAAGCACCGTCATGATCTGCATCATCACCGGCATGACACCATGATCTCCATCATATTGATATCTATCAACGTGTCATCACATGGTCGTCTCGCCAACTATTGCTTTTGCAACTATTGCTATCGCATAGCGATAAAGTAAAGCAATTATATGGTGCTTGCATCTTATGCAATAAAGAGACAACCATAAGGCTCCTGCCAATTGCCGATAACTTTAACAAAACATGATCATCTCATACAACAATTTATATCTCCTCATGTCTTGACAATATCACATCACAACATGCCCTGCAAAAACAAGTTAGACGTGCTCTACTTTGTTGTTCCAAGTTTTACATGGCTGCTACGGGCTTCTAGCAAGAACCGTTCTTACGTACGCATCAAAACCACAACAATTTTTCGTCAAGTGTGCTGTTTTAACCTTCAACAAGGACCGGCCATAGTAAAACTTGATTCAACTAAAGTTGGAGAAACAGACACCCACCAGCCACCTGTGTGCGAAGCACGTCGGTAGAACCAGTCTCATGAACGCAGTCATGTAATGTCGGTCTGGGCCGCTTCATCCAACAATACATCCGAATCAAAGTAAGACGTTGGTGGTAAGAAGTATGACTATTATCGCCCACAACTCATTGTGTTCTATTTGTGCATATATCATCTACGCATAGACCTGGCTCGGATGCCACTGTTAGGGAACATAGTAATTCAAAAAAATTCCTATGATCACGCAAGATCAAACTAGGAGATGCATAGAAACGGGAGGGGAGAGTGTGTCCACGTACCCTCGTAGGCCGAAAGTGGAAGTGTTTAGTAACGCGGTTGATGTAGTCGAACATCTTCACGATCCAACGGATCCAAGTACCGAACGTAAGGCACCTCCGTGTTCAGCACACGTTCAGCATGATGACGCCCCTCGAGCTCTAGATCCAGTTGAGGACGATGGAGAGTTCCGTCAGCATGACGGCGTCGCGACGGTGATGATGAAGTTACCGACGCAGGGCTTCACCTAAGCACTACGATGATATGACCGAAGTGTTGAACTATGGAGGGGGGCATCGCACACGGCTAAGAGATTGTTTGTTGTGCCTTTGGGGTGCCCCCGGCCTTCGTATATAAAGGGGGGAGGAGGAGGTGGCCGACTGATAACCCACAAGTATAGGGGATCGCAATAGTTTTCGAGGGTAGAGTATTCAACCCAAATTTATTGATTCGACACAAGGGGAGCCAAAGAATATTTTCAAGTATTAGCAGCTGAGTTGTCAATTCAACCACACCTGGAAACTTAATATCTGCAGCAAGGTATTTAGTAGAAAAGTAATATGATAGTGGTGGTAACGGTAGCAAAAGTAATATTTTCGGTTTTATAGTGATTGTAACGGTAGCAACGGAAAAGTAAATAAGCGAAGAACAATATAAGAAAAGCTCGTAGGCAATGGATCATTGATGGATAATTACGTCGGATGCGATTCCTCATGCAATAGTTATAACTTAGGGTGACACAGAACTAGCTCCAGTTCATCAATGTAATGTAGGCATGTATTCCGAATATAGTCATATGTGCTTATGGAAAAGAACTTGCATGACATCTTTTGTCCTACCCTCCCGTGGCAGCGGGGTCCTATTGGAGACTAAGGGATATTAAGGCCTCCTTTTAATAGAGTACCGGACCAAAGCATTAACACATAGTGAATACATGAACTCCTCAAACTACGGTCATCACCGGTAAGTATCCCGATTATTGTCACTTCGGGGTTAACGGATCATAACACATAATAGGTGACTATAGACTTGCAAGATAGGATGAAGAACTCACATATATTCATGAAAACATAATAGGTTCATATCTGAAATCATGGCACTTGGGCCCTAGTGACAAGCATTAAGCATAACAAAGTCATAGCAACATCAATCTCAGAACATAGTGGATACTAGGGATCAAACCCTAACAAAACTAACTTGATTACATGATAAATCTCATCCAACCCATCACCGTCCAGCAGGCCTACGATGGAATTACTCACGCACGGTGCTGAGAATGATGAAATTGGTGATGGAGGAAGGTTGATGATGACGATGGCGATGGATTCCCCTCTCTGGAGCCCCGAACGGACTCCAAATCAGCCCTCCCAAGAGAGTTTAGGGCTTGGCGGCGGCTCCGTATCGTAAAACACGATGAATCCTTCTGTCTGATTTTTTTCTCCCCGAACGTGAATATATGGAATCAGGATGGACCTCAGTGGAGCATCAGGGGGCCCACGAGGCAGGGGGCGCGCCCCCCACCCTCGTGGACAGGGTGTGGGCCCCCTGACGTGGATCTTTTCGCCAGTATTTTTTATATATTCCAAAAATAATCTCCGTTGATTTTCAGGTCATTCCGAGAACTTTTATGTCTGCACAAAAATAACACCATGGCAATTGTGCTGAAAACAGCGTCAGTCCGGGTTATTTCCATTCAAATCATGCAAGTTAGAGTCCAAAATAAGGGCAAAAGTGTTTGGAAAAGTAGATATGACGGAGATGTATCAACTCCCCCAAGCTTAAACCTTTGCTTGTCCTCAAGCAATTCAGTTGATAATCTGAAAGTGATAAAGAAAAACTTTTACAAACTCTGTTTGCTCTTGTTGTTGTAAATATGTAAAGCCAACATTCAAGTTTTCAGCAAAGATTATGAACTAACCATATTCACAATAACATTTAGGTCTCATGTTTACTCATATCAATGGCATAATCAACTAGCGAGCAATAATAATAAATCTCGGATGACAATACTTCCTCAAAACAATCATAATATGACATAACAAGATGGTATCTCGCTAGCCCTTTCTGAGACCGCAAAACATAAATGCAGAGCACCTTTAAAGATCAAGGACTGACTAGACAATGTAATTCATGGTAAAAGAGATCCAGTCAAGTCATACTCAATGTAAACTAACAATAATACATGTAAATGACAGCGGTGCTCTCCAACTGGTGCTTTTTAATAAGAGGATGATGACTCAACATAAAAGTAAATATATAGGCCCTTCACAGAGGGAAGCAAGGATTTGTAGACGTGCCAGAGCTCGATTTTGAAATAGAGATGGATAATATTTTGAGCGGTATACTTTCATTGTCAACTTAACAACCGAGAGATCTCGATATCTTCCATGCTACACACATTATAGGCGGTTCCCAAGCAGAATGGTAAAGTTTATACCCCCCACTACCAACAAGCATCAATCCATGGCTTTCTTGAAACAACGGGTGCCTCCAACTAACAACAATCCTGGGGGAGTTTTGTTTGCAATTATTTTGATTTGATTTGAGCATGGGACTGGGACTGGGCATCCCGGTGACCAGCCATTTTCTCATGAGTGAGGAGCGGAGTCCACTCCTCTTGAGAATAACCCGCCTAGCATGGAGGATACAGAAAGCCCTAGTTGATACATGAGCTATTCGAGCATACAAAACATAATGTTTATTTGAAGGTTTAGAGTTTGGCACATACAAATTTACTTGGAACGGCAGGTAGATACCGTATATAGGAAGGTATGGTGGACTAATGTGGAATAACTTTGGGGTTTATGGAATTGGATGCACAAGCAGTATTCTCGCTTAGTACAAGCGAAGGCTAGAAAGAGACTGGGAAGCGACCAGCTAGAGAGTGAAAACAGTCATGAACATGCATTAAAATGCAAGCATGGGTAGGATATAATTCACCATGAACATAAATATCGTAGAGGCTATGTTGATTTGTTTCAACTACATGCGTGAACATGTGCCAAGTCAAGCCACTCGAATCGTTCAAAATAGGATACCACCCCATCATACCACATCACAACCATTTTAATAGCATTTTGGCATGCAAGGTAAACGATTATAGACTCCTAGCTAATTAAGCATGGAATAAGCAACTATAATCTCTAATTGTCATTGCAAACATGTTTCATTCATAATAGGCTGAATCGGGAACGATGGAGTAATCATATTTACAGAAACAAGAGAGGTCGAGTTCATACCATCTTTTCTCATCTCAATCAGTTCATCATATATCGTCATTATTGCCTTTCACTTGCATGACCGAATAGTGTGGATAATAATAATAGTGCACGTGCATTGGACTAAGCTGGAATCTGCAAGCATTCAATTCAAGGGAGAAGACAAGGTAATATGGGCTCTTTGTTAGATCAACAATAATGCATATAAGAGCCGCTCAACATTTTCATCGTGGTCTTCTCCTCTCGACCCCCAAAGAAAAGAAAAGAAACAAAACTATTTACACGGGAAAGCTCCCAACAAGCCAAAGAAGAACAAGAAATCTTTTTTGGGTTTTCTTTTTAATTACTACTACTACAAGCATGGAAAGTAAACTAACTAAAAGCTACAACTAATTTTTTTGGTTTTTATTAAGGTTTTTCAAACACACAAGAAGAATGCTTAAAATAAATTAAACTAGCATGGATGATATAATGAAAAAGTATGAGCACTGACAATTGGCATGAGTGTGTGAACATGAATGTAATGTCGGTGAGAAATACGTACTCCCCCAAGCTTAGGCTTTTGGCCTAAGTTGGTCTATGCCCATGGATCAAAACTGTAGCTGGGGTCATACTGAGAAGGGTACTCAGGTTGCCACTGGTTGGCGATCTCCTCCGGATTCCACTGATAAACATACTGGCGATGAGGATCAGATGGTGGCTCCAGCTCTGCAGCTGACATCTGGCCCCGGTACGCATGAATGGCCTGAGGCAAAATGAGGAGCGTGCCTGAAAATATATTAAACAAAGAGGGCGCAGGCAAGGTAATAATCTCACAATAATTTTTACCAAATATTAATTTGTACTTAAGTATCTTATTCTTATCATTAACAATAAACTCATGTGTGATACGTCCATTTTGCATCATGCTTTTATATCAATATTTATTGCATTATGGACTGTTATTTCACTTTATGTCACAATACTTATGGCTATTCTCTCTTATTTTACAAGGTTTACATAAGGAGGGAGAATGCCGGCAGCTGGAATTCTGGGCTGGAAAAGGAGCAAATATTAGAGACCTATTCTGCGCAACTCCAAAAGTCCTGAAACTCCACGGAACATCTTAAAATAAATAAAGAAAAATCCTCGCCAAAGATGAAGGCCAGGGGGCCCACACCCTGCTCACGAGGGTGGGGGGCGCCCCCCCCCTAGGGTGCGCCCCCCTACCACGTGGGCCCCCTGGTGGTTCTCCGACGTCCATCTTCTTCTATATGAAGTCTTTCGATGAGAAAAATATCAGAAGGAACTTTCCGGGACAAGACTCCGCCGCCACGAGGCAGAACCTTCGCGGAACCAATCTAGAGCTCCGGCAGAGCTGTTTTGCCGGGGATACTTCCCTCCGGGAGGGGGAAATCATCACCATCGTCATCAACAATGCTCCTCTCACCGAGAGAGGGCAATCTCCATCAACATCTTCACCAGCACCATCTCATCTCCAAACCCTAGTTCATCTCTTGTATCCAATTCTTGTCTCGAAGTCCGGGATTGGTGCTAGTAGGTTGCTAGTAGTGTTGATTACTCCTTGTAGTTGATGCTAATTGGTTTATTTGGTGGAAGATCATATGTTCAGATCCTATATGCATGTTATTACCCCTCTGATTATGAACATGAATATGCTTTGTGAGTAATTACGTTTGTTCCTGAGGACAAGGGAGAAGTCTTGCTATTGTAGTCATGTGAATTTGGTATTCGTTTGATATTTTGATAAGATGTATGTTGTCTAGCCTCTAGTGGTGTTATGTGAACATCGACTACATAACACTTCACCATTATTTGGGCCTAGAGGAAGGCATTGGGAAGTAATAAGTAGATGATGGGTTGCTAGAGTGACAGAAGCTTAAACCCTAGTTTATGCGTTGCTTCGTAAGGGGCTGATTTGGATCCACATGTTTCATGCTATGGTTAGGTTTACCTTAATACTTTTGTTGTAGTTGCGGATGCTTGCAATAGAGGTTCATCATAAGTGGGATGCTTGTTCAAGTAAGAACAGCACCCAAGCACCGGTCCACCCACATATCAAGTTATCAAAGTATCAAACGCGAATCATATGAACGTGGTGAAAACTAGCTTGACGATATTCCCATGTGTCCTCGGGAGCGCTTTTCCTATTATAAGAGTTTGTTCCGGCTTGTCCTTTGCTACAAAAAGGATTGGGCCACCTTGCTGCACTTTATTTACTTTTGTTATTTTTTGCTCGTTACAATTTATCTTATCACAAATCTATCTGTTACCACTTATTTCAGTACTTGCAGAGAATACCTTGCTGAAAACCGCTTATCATTTCCTTCTGCTCCTCGTTGGGTTCGACACTCTTACTTATTGAAAGGACTATGATAGATCCCCTATACTTGTGGGTCATCAAGACTCTTTTCTGGCGCCGTTGCCGGGGAGTGTAGCGCCTTTGTAGGTGGAATTTGATAAGGAAAAATTTATATGGTGTGCTGAAATTTACTGTCACTTGCTACTATGGAAAGTAATTCTCTGAGGGGCTTGTTCGGGGTATCTTCACCCCGTCCAGTAGAGCAAAGAGTTGCTCCTCAACCTACTGAACCTATTGAAAATGAAACTCCTTTTGAATTTCCTTTGGGTATGATGGAAAAACTGCTAGCTAACCCTTTTACAGGAGATGGAACAAAGCATCCTGATGAGCACTTAATATATGTGGATGAAGTTTGTGGATTATTTAAGCTTGCAGGTATACCCGATGATGTTGCTAAGAAGAAGGTCTTCCCTTTATCTTTGAAGGGAGACGCATTGATATGGTATAGGCTATGTGATGATATGAGATCATGGAACTATAAAAGATTGAAATTGGAATTTCATCAAAAGTATTACCCGATGCATCTTGTTCATCGTGATCGCAATTATATATATAATTTCTAGCCTCGCGAAGGAGAAAGCATCGCTCAAGCTTGGGGGAGGCTTAAATCAATGTTATATTCATGCCCCAATCATGAGCTCTCGAGATAAATCATTATGCAAAGTTTTTATGCTCAGCTTTCTCATAATAATCAAACCATGGTCGATACTTCTCGTGCTGGCTCTTTTATGATGAAGACTGTTGAATTCAGATGGAATTTATTGGATAGAATTAAACGCAACTCTGAAGATTGGGACCTCGTCAAAGGTAAAGAGTCAGGTATGACACCTAAGTTTGATTGTGTTAAATCTTTTATGGACACCGATATTTTCCGTAAGTTTAGCACTAAATATGGACTTGACTCTGAGATAGTAGCTTCTTTCTGTGAATCTTTTGCTACTTATGTTGATCTCCCTAAGGAGAAGTGGTTTAAATATCATCCTCCCATAGAAGTAAAAGAAGCTGCACCTACTAAAGTTGAAGAAAAGACTGTCACTTATAATGATCCTATTGTTCCTACTTCTTATGTTGAGAAACCACCTTTCCCTGTTAGAATAAAGGATCATGCTAAAGCTTCAACTGTTGTTTGTAAAAGCAATATTAGAACTTATACACCTCCTGAGCAAGTTAAAGTAGAACCTAATATTGCTATTGTTAAAGATCTCTTGTCTGATAATATTGATGGGCATGTTATTCAGTTCGAAGGTGAAACTGCTAGAATTGCTAAACCTTGTGATAAAGATAAGCATAGACCTGTGGTAGGTGTGCCTGTTATTTCTGTTAAAATAGGAGATCATTGTTATCATGGCTTATGTGATATGGGTGCTAGTGCTAGTTTTATACCTTATGACTTATATAAAGAAATCAAGCATGAAATTGCACCTGCTGAGTTAGAAGATATTGATGTCACAATTAAACTTGCCAATAGAGATACTATTTCAGCGATGGGAATTGTTAGAGATGCTAAAGTCTTGTGTGGGAAAACTGAATATCCTTCTGATTTTCTTGTTCTTACTTCTCCGCAAGATAGCTTTTGTCCCATTATATTTGGTAGACCCTTCTTGAACACTGTTAATGCTAGGATACATTGCAAAAAGAATGTTGTTACTATTGGCTTGAATGATATGGTTCATGAGTTTAATTTCTCTAAATTTAGTAAACAACATCATGAGGAAGAATTACCTAGTAAGGATGAAATTATTGGTCTTGCTTCTATTGCCATACCTCCTAGTGATCCTTTAGAACACTATTTGCTAGACCATGAAAATGATATGTTCATGAATGAAAGAAGGGAAATAGATGAAGTATTCTTTAAACAGGAACCTATTCTGCAACACAATTTGCCTATTGAAATTTTAGGGGATCCTCCTCCACCCAAGGGTGATCCCGTGTTTGAGCTTAAACCTTTGCCTGATAATCTTAAATATGCTTATGTTGATGAAAAGAAGATATATCCTGTTATTATTAGTGCTAACCTTTCAGAGCATGAAGAAGAAAGATTATTGAAAACTCTGAAGAAGCATCGTGATGCTATTGGATATACCCTTGATGATCTTAAGGGCATTAGTCCCACTCTATGTCAACATAAAATAAATTTGGAAGCAGATGCCAAACCAGTTCGTGATCCTCAACGATGTCTGAATCCTAAAATGAAAGAAGTGGTAAGAAAAGAAATACTCAAGCTTCTGGAGGCAGGTATAATCTATCTCGTTGCTGATAGTCAGTGGGTAAGTCCTGTCCATTGTGTCCCTAAGAAGGGAGGTATTACTGTTGTTCCTAATGATAAAGATGAATTGATTCCACAAAGAATTATCACAGGTTATAGGATGGTAATTGATTTCCACAAATTAAATAAAGCTACTAAGAAAGATCATTACCCCTCACCTTTTATTGATCAAATGCTAGAAAGATTATGCAAACATACACACTATTGCTTTCTAGATGGTTATTCTGGTTTCTCTCAAATACCTGTGTCGGCTAGAGATCAATCAAAGACTACTTTTACATGCCCTTTTGGTACTTTTGCTTATAGACGTATGCCTTTTGGTCTATGTAATGCACCTGCTACCTTTAAAAGATGCATGATGGCTATATTCTCTGACTTTTGTGAAAAGATTTGTGAGGTTTTCATGGACGATTTTTCCGTCTATGGCTCCTCTTTTGATGATTGCTTGAGCAATCTAGATCGAATTTTGCAGAGATGTGAAGAAACTAATCTTGTCTTGAATTGGGAAAAGTGACACTTTATGGTTAATGAAGGTATTGTCTTGGGGCACAAAGTTTCTGAAAGAGGTATTGAAGTTGATAAAGCCAAGGTCGATGCTATTGAAAAGATGCCATGTCCCAAGGACATCAAAGGTATAAGAAGTTTCCTTGGTCACGCCGGATTTTACAGGAGGTTCATTAAGGACTTCTCAAAAATTTCTCAGTCTCTGACTAATTTATTGCAAAAAGATATACCATTTGTCTTTGATGATGATTGTGTAGAAGTATTTGAAATACTTAAGAAAGCATTAGTCTCTGCACCTGTTGTTCAGCCACCTGATTGGAATTTACCCTTTGAAATTATGTGTGATGCTAGTGATTATGCTGTAGGTGCTATTCTAGGGAAAAGAGTTGATAAGAAATTAAATGTTATTTATTATGCTAGTAAGACTCTAGACAATGCTCAAAGAAATTATGCTACTACTGAAAAAGAGCTTTTAGCAGTTGTATTTGCTTGTGATATGTTCAGACCTTATATTGTTGATTCTAAAGTAACTATTCATACTGATCATGCTGCTATTAAATATCTTATGGAAAAGAAAGATGCTAAACCTAGACTTATTAGATGGGTTCTCTTGCTACAAGAATTTGATTTGCATATTGTTGATAGGAAAGGAGCTCAGAACCCCGTTGCAGACAACTTGTCTAGGTTAGAGAATGTTCTTGAGGACCCACTACCTATTAATGATAGCTTTCCTGATGAACAATTAAATGTTATAAGTACTTCTCGTAGTACTCCATGGTATGCTGATTATGCTAATTATATTGTTGCTAAGTTTATACCACCTAGCTTCACATACCAGCAAAAGAAAAAGTTTTTCTATGATTTAAGACATTACTTTTGGGATGACCCACATCTTTATAAAGAAGGAGTAGATGGTGTTATTAGACGTTGTGTACCTGAGCATGAACAGGAACAGATCCTACGCAAGTGTCATTCCGAAGCTTATGGAGGACACCACGCTGGAGATAGAACTGCACATAAGGTATTGCAATCTGGTTTTTATTGGCCTACTCTCTTCAAGGATGCCCGTAAGTTTGTCTTGTCTTGTGATGAATGTCAAAGAATTGGTAATATTAGTAGACGTCAAGAAATGCCTATGAATTATTTTCTTGTTATTGAACCGTTTGATGTTTGGGGCTTTGTTTATATGGGACCTTTTCCTGCCTCTAATGGATATACACATATTTTAGTTGTTGTTGATTACGTTACTAAGTGGGTAGAAGCTATTCCAACTAGTAGTGCTGATCATAACACTTCTATTAAAATGCTTAAAGAAGTTATTTTTCTGAGGTTTGGAGTCCCTAGATATTTAATGACTGATGGTGGTTCACACTTTATTCATGGTGCTTTCCGTAAAATGCTTGCTAAATATGATGTTAATCATAGAATTGCATCTCCTTATCACACACAGTCTAGTGGTCAAGTAGAGTTGAGCAATAGAGAGCTCAAATTAATTTTGCAAAAGACTGTTAATAGGTCTAGAAAGAATTGGTCCAAGAAACTTGATGATGCATTATGGGCTTATAGAACTGCATATAAAAATCCTATGGGTATGTCTCCGTATAAAATGGTTTATGGAAAAGCATGTCACTTACATCTCGAACTAGAACATAAGGCATATTGGGCTATTAAAGAGCTCAACTATGATTTCAAACTTGCCGGTGAAAAGAGGTTATTTGATATTAGCTCACTTGATGAATGGAGAACCCAAGCTTATGAAAATGCCAAGTTGTTTAAAGAAAAAGTTAAAAGATGGCATGACAAAAGGATACAAAAGCGTGAGTTTAATGTAGCTGATTATGTATTGCTATACAACTCTCGTTTAAGATTTTTTGCAGGCAAACTTCTCTCTAAATGGGAAGGGACCTATGTTATCGAAGAGGTCTATCGTTCCGGTGCCATAAAGATCAACAACTTCGAAGGCACAAATCCGAAGGTGGTAAACGGTCAAAGAATCAAACATTATATCTCAGGTAATCCCATAAATGTTGAAACCAATATTATCGAAACCGTAACCCCGGAGGAATACATAAGGGACACTTTCCAGAACGTTTCAGACTCCGAAAAGGAATATGTATGTGGTACGGTAAGTAAAGTGACTCCAAGACAATTTTAAGGCAATATTTCTCCATTTTGGAATATTTAGAAAAATAGAAAAATAAGTAGCAGTCCGGGAAGGACACGAGGGCCCCACGAGGGTGGTGGGCGCGCCCTACCCCTCTGGGCGCGCCCCCCTACCTCGTGAGCACCTCGTGTGCCTTCCGGACTCCGTTTTCTTGCACGATACATATTTTGGTCGGTAAAAATTCATTATATAACCTCCCGAAGGTTTTGACTCCCGTATCACGCAAATATCCTCTGTTTTAGTTTCGAGCTGTTGCTGCTGTAGATTAGAGCAAGATGTCTTCTCAAGAGTCAATCGGGGAGAGACAGGTATCTAATCCAGCACCGGAACCAAGGGCAAACAGCGACGCTGACCACTTGGGGCCAGCAACAGAGGAGGAGATGGAGGCTGACTTGATGAGGGTAGATGCCATGGAGGATCAAGAAGTCACCTCTCGCTTCCGAGATGGATTCATGATGGGGGAACTACAGAGCTCAGCCATTCCAAACTCGGTTATCCCTTCCAATGTTAGATTTCTTTCTTATGAAAATATGAAGAGGAGTGTCACTTGTTCTCCCGCAGCTATGCAACACCCTTGGGTGCAAGGAGCTTTAGCTGTCACGGGAAAGCTTCGTAAGGAAATAATGGACCTCAAGCAGCAAGTCAATAAGCTCGAGGAGGAGAACCGCATCCTGAGGGGAATAATCGCCAAGAATATTACACCAACAACAAAGAAGGAGACATAATCACATGGGTATGGGCACTCCCCTTGGCAACTGCCAAGCTTGGGGGAGGTGCCCCGGTATCGTATCACAATCACAACTCCTATCTTTACCGTTTTTCTTAGTTCGATCCTATTAGTAGTATCTTGATCTAGTAGAATAAAGTTTATGGCATGATCTAGTTTTGAGTTTGCTTTATGATCTCTCTTTGTAATCGAGTCCGTGAGCTATATATAATAAAGATTAGTGTTGAGTCAAGGGCTTGATTATTTTGCCATGTTCTTGGGTGAATAAAAGAAAAGAGAAAAGAATAAAAAGAAACAAAGAGTTCATATTGATCTTATTGAGAGTAATGACTTCACATAGAAAGAGTGTGATGATTAAAAGTTGTTGGGAGTTGGCAGACATAGCTTTGGTCATTGTTGCAACTAATAGGAAGTAATAAGGAAAGAGAGGTTTTCACATATAGATATATTATCATTGACATCTTTTATGATTGGGAGCACTCATTAAAATATGACATGCTAAAGGGTTGATGTTGGACAAGGAAGACAACGTAATGAGTTATGTCTTTCTTATATCTGAGATAAAGTATGTTGTCATGGATCCTCTAACTTGTTGAGCTTGCCTTTCCCCCTCATGCTAGCCAAATTCTCAGCACCAAGTAGAAATACTACTTGTGCTTCCAAATACCCTTAAACCAGTTTTGCCATGAGAGTCCACCATATCTACCTATGGATTGAGCAAGA
This sequence comes from Triticum urartu, assembly GCF_003073215.2. Taxonomy (NCBI): domain Eukaryota; kingdom Viridiplantae; phylum Streptophyta; class Magnoliopsida; order Poales; family Poaceae; genus Triticum; species Triticum urartu. The sequence continues at coordinate 419,593,325 of NC_053027.1, read as the reverse complement.
TCCTTCAAGTAAGTTGTCATCGATGCAAAGCAATAAAAATTGCTCTAAATATGTATGATTGATTGGTGTGGGAGAAATAAGCTTTATACGATCTTGTGATGTGGAAGTAATAAAAGCGACGGACTGCATAATAAAGGTCCATATCACAAGGGGCAATATAAAGTGACGTTCTTCCGCATTGAGATTTTGTGCATCCAACCATAAAAGCGCATGGCAACCTCTGCTTCCCTCTGGGAAGGGCCTATCCTTTATTATTATCTTATACCTTATGCAAGAGTCACGGTGATCTTCACCATTTCTTTTTCATTTTATCCTTTGGCAAGCTCAGCATGTTGGAAAGAACATGATATATATATATATATATATATCTAATTGGATGTAGGGGAGCATGAACCATTATTGTTGACATTACCCTTGAGGTAAAAGGTTGTGGGGCAAAACTATAAGCCCCTATCTTTCTCTGTGTCCGATTAAAACTTCATAACCACAAGTATTGTGTGAGTGTTAGCAATTATGAAGGATTAAATGATAGTTGAGTATGTGGACTTGCTTTTTAGCTCTGACATAGACTCTTTCCGATGTTATGATAAATTGCAATTGCTTCAATGACTGAGATTATAGTTTGTCGGAGCCCAATAAGGTTTATGATTTATACTTTTGCATTGTGAATAGATCATCACTTGAACATAAGTAATCATATGACAAAATCTATATATGTCGCTGTTATGAGAATAATCATGATGCCTTCATGTCCATATTTTATTTTTATCAATGCCTCTACCTCTAAACATGAGGACATATTTATTGTTATCGGCTTTTCGCTTGAGGACAAGCGAGGTCTAAGCTTGGGGGAGTTGATATGTCCATTTTGCATCATGCTTTTATATCGATATTTATTGCATTATGGACTGTTATTTCACTTTATGTCACAATACTTATGGATATTCTCTCTTATTTTACAAGGTTTACATAAGGAGGGAGAATGCCGGGAGTTGGAATTCTGGGCTGGAAAAGGAGCAAATATTAGAGACCTATTCTGCGCAACTCCAAAAGTCCTGAAACTCCACGAAACATCTTAAAATAAATAAAGAAAAATCCTCGCCAAAGATGAAGGCCAGGGGGCCCACACCCTGCTCACGAGGGTGGGGGCGCCCCCCCCCTAGGGCGCGCCCCCCTACCTCGTGGTCCCCCTGGTGGTTCTCCGATGTCCATCTTCTTCTATATGAAGTCTTTCGATGAGAAAAATATCAGAAGGAAATTTTCGGGACGAGACTCCGCCGCCATGAGGCGGAACCAATCTAGAGCTCCGGCAGAGCTGTTCTGCCGGGGATACTTCCCTCCGGGAGGGGGAAATCATCACCATCGTCATCAACAATGCTCCTCTCACCGAGAGAGGGCAATCTCCATCAACATCTTCACCAGCACCATCTCATCTCCAAACCCTAGTTCATCTCTTGTATCCAATTCTTGTCTCGAAGTCCGGGATTGGTGCTAGTAGGTTGCTAGTAGTGTTGATTACTCCTTATAGTTGATGCTAATTGGTTTATTTGGTGGAAGATCATATGTTCAGATCCTATATGCATGTTATTACCCCTCTGATTATGAACATGAATATGCTTTGTGAGTAATTACGTTTGTTCCTGAGGACAAGGGAGAAGTCTTGCTATTAGTAGTCATGTGAATTTGGTATTCGTTTGATATTTTGATAAGATGTATGTTGTCTAGCCTCTAGTGGTGTTATGTGAACGTCGACTACATAACACTTCACCATTATTTGGGCCTAGAGGAAGGCATTGGGAAGTAATAAGTAGATGATGAGTTGCTAGAGTGACAGAAGCTTAAACCCTAGTTTATGCGTTGCTTCGTAAGGGGCTGATTTGGATCCACATGTTTCATGCTATGGTTAGGTTTACCTTAATACTTTTGTTGTAGTTGCGGATGCTTGCAATAGAGGTTCATCATAAGTGGGATGCTTTTTCAAGTAAGAACAGCACCCAAGCACCGGTCCACCCACATATCAAGTTATCAAAGTATCAAACGCGAATCATATGAACGTGGTGAAAACTAGCTTGACGATATTCCCATGTGTCCTCGGGAGCGCTTTTCCTATTATAAGAGTTTGTTCCGGCTTGTCCTTTGCTACAAAAAGGATTGGGCCACCTTGCTGCACTTTATTTACTTTTGTTACTTGTTGCTTGTTACAATTTATCTTATCACAAAACTATCTGTTACCACTTATTTTAGTACTTGCAGAGAATACCATGCTGAAAACCGCTTATCATTTCCTTCTGCTCCTCGTTGGGTTCAACACTCTTACTTATCGGAAGGACTACGATAGATCCCCTATACTTGTGGGTCATCAATATGCTACCATACTCTTATAACCTAGAACAATAGGAGGCAGCAACTTTTCCTCTTTCTCATAATGCCTGATAGGTATGTTAAAGTGTGCAGCAAGGCGCGAGGCAAAGATGCCTCCGAGGACGGGGCCCTTAGTATGGTTCAGATTTAACCGTTTAGCAACAATAGCACCTAAGCTGAAAGTAGTATCATGAAACAAGGCATGGCGCAAAATAAGAATATCAGGAACACTAAGGTTTCCACAGTTCCTGCGACCAATTAAGCATCTACTAGCAAATATTGCAAAGTAACGTAGAACAGGAAAATGTATGCTAGTGATTCTCGCATCAGAAACTTTCCTCGTTTCCCCTACAGCAATCATATCAATAAATCCCTCCACATCATTACGATGTGGTTCCTCTATGCTGCCCTCAAAGGGTATCTTACAAACCCGGTAGAAATCAAATAGTGACATCTCCTTAAACTCATCATATAAATAAAAATCCACTGAAGGTGGCGATCTTCTAGCATGGAAATGAAAGTTTTGCAAAAAAAAATTGGTGAGTAAGTGATATTGTTCACGCTGGTCGTGGAGGAAGGCGGTGAGGCCTGCATTCTCAGCCAAATAATAAAAATCTTCATAAATCCCGGCTTCTCTCAAGAACTCATCACAAGGCCATTCACACAGCCAAACCTCCGCAGTACGAGGGAGATTATACTCGGGCTTCTTATTCTCTTCACTTTGCTTATCCTTCGAGCTTCGGCTCGATGAGCCCCTCAAAAATCTCTTCATCTTTTTCTGAAAATTTCTGAAATTTTTAATAACTCAAAAATAAAAGTGAACCAAACTCAACAAGATTGATAGCAACTACTCCTATAAGTGCCTAGAAGCCATATCATGCATTAAAACTACTTTTGACCACATAAATTTGACATGCAAGCTCAAGAATAGGGTCACCTAAGAAACAAAAATTTGCAATAAATAAAGCACTAGAATAAAAACTAAATGGACCATTGGAGGAGTCACATATCAAAGAACAATCCCCCAAAGCAGTTTTGTGAATGGAGCTTTGAGCAAGGAGATCAAAAATGGCAGTAAGATGAGCAAGAACTCGGGTTTGAACTGGTGGATGATTTTTTCTGGAGCAAGATGAAGTGTGTGGGTGCAAGGATAAGTGGAGGGGACCCACGTGGGGTCCACGAGGCAGGGGGGCATGCCCAGGGGTGGGCGCACCCTCCACCCTCGTGGGCACGTGGCTGCTCCCCCTGCTTTGTTCTCAGTGCCTAAAATCCTTAAATATTCTGGAAAAAATCATATTTCATTTTTAGGGCATTTGGAGAACTTTTATTTTCAGGGTATTTTTTATTACAAGGATAATTCAGAAAACAGGCAAAACATATTATTTTTGCTTTATTTAATATAACTAGCAAAAGGGCCCGTGCGTTGCAACGGGAAGAAAAAAATCATAATATTCAACGGCCGTGACCACATTTTGCGACATCACCGTGATATACTATCACTCTCAATTTCATGAAATTATGAACAATTTTCAAAATCATGAACCTTTTTTAAAACTTGTGCATATATTTGAAATCGTGGACATTTTTTAAATTCATGATTTTTTTTCAAATTTTTGAACATTTTTTTGAATTCATGAACAGTTTATACTATTTGCAAACATTTTTAAAAAATGGTGAACATCTTTTTATAGATTTTACTTGAATCGGCGCACATTTCTAGAACCGACGAACATTTTTGGCCCAATTGGTGGACGATTTTTTTAAATTTACGAACATTTTTTTGATTTAATGAACATTTTTTTAAATGCATGATTATTTTTTGAATCCGCGAACATTTTATGAATGAATAAACTATTTTGTAAGTCATGAACAGTTTTTTCATTTGTAGGATATTTTTACATTCATGAACATTTTTTTAGTTGGCAAATTTTTGTTCAATTTCATGAACATTTTTGAATACACAAACTTTTTAAAGAATCATGAACATTTTTTGATTTCCCAAACATTTGGTTTCAAAAATGTGAACATTTTTTGAGTAAGAAAATATTTTGTACAAAATCGCGAACATTTTTTGAAGGAAAAATTGCACAAAAATAATGAGAAGCTAAAAAGTTTATGCGACATGAAATATCAGTACTAAATGGGGTTGATTGCCTTTTATTAGCTTATTAACTCCAGCGGAATGCATTGCAGAATTCCTTTATTAGAGAACACAAGTGATATAGATTAGAGGGAGTAGCATAATTTGGACTCAGGCTTTGATCTGTTGACCTTTTACCCTTATTTCCAAGCATAGATCACACCGTATATATGAAGTATATACCAAAATTATAATAGACATCTTGGCGAGGAAGAACAACAAAGTTTCATAGATATCGACATAATTCAGGGAGGCTCACATAGGTATATTGGCACATATGTACAACTAAATCCTCTGCGAAACCTGAGGAGATCAAAGAAATGAACATGGAGGCTGAACATACAGTCTGCTATATATAATTCATGGATAGAACATTACTACAACATAGCATAAGTATGCAATGCGGGAGCTAAATCTTCAATTTTACTACACCGCGTGTCTGCATAAACAACCAATTTCTGCTAAAAGTGTTGCTGAGTTAGCATAATGGAATATGTAAGCATCAACACCAAGAAGACGAAGTTTTACAGTAATGTAAAGTTCTCTACAATCCTAATTTTAAAGATTATCCAACAAACAACTACAAGAAAATTATGGAAGTCACCGGCCACCCTTCAATCACCAATTGTGAACAGGCAAACAATTCTTCAGCTCACATGCATAGGCTTGATCTAGAGGACACATGAACTTTGATGGTGAGGAGATCCTAGTACACATGAGTATGTCTGATGATGAGGAGGCAGGTCATGGTGAGCAGAGCATGAACTGCAGGGTGTAGTGCTGCTGCATGGTGTCCTACATCAGGGCAAGGAGTGAGGAGATTAGCACAGCTCCAATGAATTAGAAAACTGAAAATAGTCATGTACTCAGGTTTAGTCAGTAAGGAAATGGCAAGTTAAAAGCATATTGTGTCTGATTGTCTTTCAACAATGTTAAGGCACTGATCCTTGTATCTTTCTTTAGCAACATTGAAATACTCTTGAACCTTTAGGAATTCAGACTTGTGTAAACAAGTAGGCCAATTATAGGAGAAAAACATATAATGAATATGGAACCGGAGAAACAATATATCTAAATCTCATACTAAAACATGGAAATATGACGTAACTTGCAAAACTTATTTTTTTTCTGATTCTCCCAAAATTAGGAGCGTTAACAACACATACCTGAATAATACATCGAATAAGGACAACAGACCATAGAGAAGCAGATGAGAAACAAATTGAATTTACTGGCCTTAATACGTGCATGGAGCTTCTTAAAAATCAGAGTGCCCCAATGCTCCGCTTTCTGGATCTCCTACAACAATCAATAGAGACTTTTGCTTCTGTTAGATTGTACTCACTACAACTATGAAGACCACCGTGACACCAATATTATCACATTAGCCAAAGTTTCAAGATTAGAACAAAAAAATTACATTCGTTATTCAAGGCACAAATTATTAGTTTTCGGACTCTCCTTGGATTGAGAACTATATCTGTGGTCCATAGATCATGTGGATGGAATAAGATAGGCATGACACACAATGAAGTAATTCTCAGTTAAATATTCAAGTAAATTTGAGGTAAAAAAGGACACTTAATCTTCATATATAAATTAGGAGGAAATAGCATGATGATGTATGCAGAATTACAGTCATACATTCTCACTTACCAAAATAAGCAATGCAACTTGGAGTCCAGTAATCAATCAACGGACGAACTGGGTCAATTTGCATGAAAGCATGATTAAGAATATTAAATCCTCCTAGCCCAGGATCAGAACTAATGGCACCACAAAAGATGATTAATTAATTAATCAAACATGGCATCTCCAAAACATCCGGCTTTTGACCACAGCTGTTGCAACTCCATCCGGTAGCCCACACATAGATACTGCATTGCAACTACATTACCCCTAACGATTCTAATTAAGGTGGCCACCAACCATCCAGAGATCGAAGTAACACTGTGGCATGTTGTCCAAATCCAAATGACATAAGTAACATTGCGGCATAAAGAAATCATTACGTCTATGTAAAAAGAATGAGAAAAACACATAAAAAGTTATTGTGGAGTAAATATGACATACAAATATCACACTTCAATTTGACAGTGTCTATGTATTCTCAATTATTACTCAGAGCATTTAAGGAGTCATCACCAAGCATCCCCTGCCAAGACGAGAACACATAGAGAGCATGCAAAATAACACAAAGTATGTACTGTACTTTCAGTAATACAAATGCCAGTACCATTACTTCACCCTGCCACTAAAAGTTACCCCATATGTGACCACTTCCAGCAAGTAGATGGCTCATATTCAGCTATACATTGGCAAACTGGAGCAAAGCTACAATGACTATGGTTCGCAGGCCAAAAGAAGACTCACCGACAGGATGCCAGAAGTGGTAGATTATTAAAAATAATAAACATAAGAATAATTAGAGATGCGTATTGAACCCTGCATGTTTAATTCAATCGTGCATCATGTTTTCTGCTAACCCTGCTACATCTGTCGTCAAAGTTTCAACTTCATTCAGTCATCAGGAAAATAGTTTAAACTCTGAAAGAGGTCAGAAACTACCACCGTTTCCACCAAAACATTATGATATGTAAGACATTATATCCCATAACAAAGTGACAAACTAAATAATTTCCCATAAAATGTGAGCCTGAAAACTATCAGAGTAGCAGGGTTGTGGTTTTTGACATTCAACTCCCCTTAAACATTCTGCGGCTTCTATATTGCTAACTGTACATGCTTTGTTTCTACTATATCAGTACTCTTACGTATTCCAAGTATCTCATAAAAAACATGAATCTGTAGCATATGACATCAACAGCAAATTAAGAGTACAACAAAAATATACCCCACACACAGCAAGCAAGCGGCATCATGCAGAGCAAGCCGTTCAGATTGGAGGGGCGCATATGGCTGGCTATGTTGTCCTGCTCGTCCAGATTGGACCTGGCACATGCCAGGCAGTGAAGCGAGAGGGAGCATACGGCGCGAAAAGGGAAGGTCGGGGAGTGGTGCGCAGGTGGAGGAGATGAGCCCCTGGGGTGGGAAGCGACACTGGGGTAGCAGCGATGTTAGCCATGGGAGGCGGGCGAACTGGTCTGTCGGTTGGTGGAGTGCGCCGGGAAGTTGTGGCCGGTGGCGAAACCGGCGGGTTTGGGGGAACCAACGCCGAGGTCGAAGCAACGGGGAGGAGTCCCGGCAGCACCGTGGTAGCAGGGGAGGGGGAGCCGGCAACAGCGCGCGTCGTGTGTCGTCGGCGGTGGAAGGCCGCGGGGTGGGGCACTTGGGGTAGGGGTAGCGCCCCGGCGGAGTTGGCCGCAAGGAGGGGGTCGGCGGCGCGCGGTAGGGGCCGGCGGTGGCGGCGGCGGGGGTGGAGGAGCGCTGGAGGTGGAGATGGGATTGGGAGGTTGGGTTGTGGGTTGTGCGGGTACGTTTTTTTCTCTCTCGCTCGTACCGGTTCGGGACTTCTTGTCAGGACTGCGGCTTGAATATCTAAAAACACAAGGGCTTTTTTGCAAAACTGCCATAACGTACGACCAGAAGCAATCCGTGCTTTATTATTATTAGGGAAAAGAATAATAGAAAGTAAAAAGAGGGTACAAAAAGTTGTGTTTTCTAAATTCATCCATCTCATGCTCATCAAAAGGAATCCACTAACAAGGTTAATCAAGTCTTGTTAACAAACTCTTTTCGAATAACATGAAACCGGAGAATTTTCGAATAACACTAGGTTACCTCAACGGGGATATGCATGTCCCCAACAATAAGAATATCATATTTCTTCTTGACAGTAGGAAGAGGAAATTCAAAACCTCCAATAGTAATTGTTGAAATTTTTCCAATAGAATTGATACTGTGGACTTGAGGTTATTTCCTCGGAAAGTGTACCGTATACTCATTATCATTAACATGAAAAGTGACATTGCCTTTGTTGCAATCAATAACAGCCCCTGCAGTATTCAAAAAGGGTCTACCAAGAATAATTGACATATTGTCGTCCTCAGGAATATCAAGAATAACAAAGTCCGTTAAAATAGTAACGTTTGCAACCACAACAGGCACATGCTCACAAATACCGACAGGTATAGCAGTTGATTTATCAGCCATTTGCAAAGATATTTCAGTAGGTGTCAACTTATTCAAATCAAGTCTACGATATAAAGAGAGGCATAACACTAATACTGGCTCCAAGATCACATAAAGCAGTTTTAACATAGTTTCTTTTAATGAAGCATGGTATAGTTGGTACTCCTGGATCTCCAAGTTTCATTGGTATTCCACCTTTAAAAGTGTAATTAGCAAGCATGGTGGAAATTTCAGCTTCTGGTATCTTTCTTTTATTAGTAACAATATCCTTCATGTACTTAGCATAAGGATTTATTTTAATCATATCAGTTAAACGCATACGCAAAAGGATAGGTCTAATCATTTCAGCAAAACGCTCAAAATCCTCATCATCCTTTTTCTTGGATGGTTTAGGAGGAAAAGGCATGGGTTCTCTTTCCTTACCGTGCTTCCTAGCAACAAAGTCTCTCTTATCATAACGTTGGTTCTTTGATTATGGGTTATCAAGATCAACAACAAGTTCAATCTCTACATCATTATCATTGCTAGGTTGAGCATCAACATGAACATAATCATTAACATTATCACTAGGTTCATGTTCATTACCAGATTGTGTTTCAGCATCAGAAATAGAAATATCATTGGGATTCTTAGGTGTGTCAACAACGGGTTCACTAGAAGCATGCAAAGTCCTATCATTTTTCTTTTTCTTCTTTTTAGAAGAACTAGGTGCATCGACATTAGTTCTCTGAGAATCATGCTCAATTCTCTTGGGGTGGCCCTCAGGATACAAAGGTTCCTGAGTCATTTTACCTCCTCTAGTCATAACTCTAACAACATTATCATTCTTCTTATTATTTAATTCATTGAGCAAATCATTCTGAGCCTTAAGAACTTGTTCTACTTGAGTGGTAACCATAGAAGCATGTTTACTAATAAGTTTAAGTTCACCTAACTCTAGACATATAATCACTCAAGTGTTCAAGCATACCAGCATTGTGTTTCAATTTTCTACCAACATAAGCATTGAAGTTTTCTTGCTTAACAATAAAATTATCAAACTCATCTAAGCATTGGCTAGCAGACTTATAACGAGGAATATCACCTTCATCAAATCTATAGAGAGAATTTACTTTTACTACCTGTGTCAGGTTATCAAGACCATGTGTCTCTTCAATAGGCGGTAAATTATTAACATCTTCAGCTTTAATACCTTTTTTTTTCATAGATTTCTTTGCCTCTTGCATATCTTCAGGACTGAGAAATAGAATACCCCTTTCTTCGGAGTTGGCTTAGGAGTTGGTTCAGGAACTGTCCAATTATTTTCATTAGTCAACATATTATTCAATAGCAAATCAGCTTGATCAACAGTTCTTTCCCTGAAAACACAACCTGCACAACTATCCAGGTAGTCTCTGGAAGCATCGGTTAGTCCATTATAAAAGATATCAAGTATTTCATTTTTCTTGAGAGGATGATCAGACAAAGCATTAAGCAATCAGAGAAGCCTCCCCCAAGCTTGTGGGAGACTCTCTTCTTCAATTTGCACAAAATTATATATTTCCCTTAAGGTAGGTTGTTTCTTATGAGCGGGGAAATATTTAGCAGAGAAGTAATAAATCATATCCTGGGGACTACACACACAACCAGGATCAATAGAATTAAACCATGTTTTAGCATCACCCTTTAATGAGAACGGAAATAACTTAAGGATAAAGTAATAGCGAGTTTTCTCATCACGAGTAAACATGGTGGCTATATCATTTAATTTAGTAAGATGTGCCACAACGATTTCAGATTCATAGCCATAAAAAGGATCAGATTCAAACAAAGTAATTAACTTAGGATCGACAGAGAAATCATAATCCTTATCAGTAATAAAAATAGGTGAAGTAGCAAAAGCAGGGTCATATTTCATTCTAGCATTCAAAGACTTTTCTTTAAGCTTAGCTAGTAATTTCTTAAGATCAGATCTATCATTGCAAGCTAAGAAATCTCTAGAAGTTTCTTCATCCATAACATAACCCTCAGGCACAACAGGCAATTCATATCTAGGGGGAGAATCTTCATCATCACTTTCATCAATATTATCAGTTTCAATAATTTCATTCTCTCTTACCCTAGCAAGTTGTTCATCAAGAAATTCACCTAATGGCACAGTATTATCAAGCATAGAAGTAGTTTCATCATAAGTATCATGCAAAGCAAAAGTGGCATCATCAATAACATGTGACATATCAGAATGAATAGCAGGTGTAGGTGTCGCAAGTTTACTCAAAACAGAAGGTGAATCAAGTGCAGAGCTAGATGGCAGTTCCTTACCTCCCCTCGTAGTTGAGGAAAAAATCTTGGTTCTTTGATCTTTCAAGTTCTTCATACTTCATAGTGATAAGCAGATATAAATCCCAAGTGACTCAAAGAATAGAGCTAATCTCCCTAACAATGGTGCCAGAAAATAGTCTTGATAACCCACAAGTATAGGGGATCGCAATAGTTTTCGAGGGTAGAGTATTCAACCCAAATTAATTGATTCGACACAAGGGGTGCCAAAGAATATTCTTAAGTATTAGCAATTGAGTTGTCAATTCAACCACACCTGGAAACTTAATATCTGCAGCAAGGTATTTAGTAGAAAAGTAATATGATAGTGGTGGTAACGGTAGCAAAAGTAATATTTTTGGTTTTATAGTGATTGTAACGGTAGCCACGAAGAAGTAAATAAGCAAAGAACAATATAGGAAAAGCTCGTAGGCAATGGATCATTGATGGATAATTACGTCGGATGTGATTCCTCATGCAATAGTTATAACATAGGGTGACACAGAACTAGCTCCAGTTCATCAATGTAATGTAGGCATGTATTCCGAATATAGTCATACGTGCTTATGGAAAAGAACTTGCATGACATCTTTTGTCCTACCCTCCCGTGGCAGCGGGGTCCTATTGGAGACTAAGGGATATTAAGGCCTCCTTTTAATAGAGTACCGGACCAAAGCATTAACACATAGTGAATACATGAACTCCTCAAACTACGGTCATCACCGGTAAGTATCCCGATTATTGTCACTTCGGGGTTAACGGATCATAACACATAATAGGTGACTATAGACTTGCAAGATAGGATGAAGAACTCAGATATATTCATGAAAACATAATAGGTTCATATCTGAAATCATGGCACTCGGGCCCTAGTGACAAGCATTAAGCATAACAAAGTCATAGCAACATCAATCTCAGAACATAGTGGATACTAGGGATCAAACCCTAACAAAACTAACTCGATTACATGATAAATCTCATCCAACCCATCACCGTCCAGCAAGCCTACGATGGAATTACTCATGCACGGTGCTGAGAATAATGAAATTGGTGATGGAGGAAGGTTGATGATGACGATGGCGACGGATTCCCCTCTCCGGAGCCCCGAACGGACTCCAGATCAGCCCTCCCGAGAGAGTTTAGGGCTTGGCGGCGGCTCCGTATCGTAAATCGCAATGAATTATTCTCTCTGATTTTTTTTCTCCCCAAACGTGAATATATGGAATCAGGATGGACGTCGGTGGAGCATTAGGGGGCCCACGAGGCAGGGGCGCGCCCAGGGGGTAGGCGCACCCCACCCTCGTGGATAGGGTGTGGCCCCCCTGACATGGATCTTTTCGCTAGTATTTTTTATATATTCCAAAAACAATCTCCATTGATTTTCAGGTCATTCCGAGAACTTTTATTTCCGCACAAAAATAACACCATGGCAATTCTACTGAAAACAGCGTCAGTCTGGGTTAGTTCCATTCAAATCATGCAAGTTAGAGTCCAAAACAAGGGCAAAAGTGTTTGGAAAATTAGATACGACGAAGACGTATCACCGACCAAGGGGGGTGCGCCATGGGGAGGAGTCCTACTTGGACTCCTAGTCTAAGTAGGATTCGGCCCCCCTCCTTCCTTCCGCCGGAGAGGATAAGGGGAAGGGAGAGAGAGGGAGAAGGAAAGAGGGGGGCCGCCCCCCTCCCCTAGTACAATTAGGTTTGGGCAAGGGGGGCACGCGCCTCCTCATGTGGACTTTCTCCTCTCCTCCAATATGGCCCAATAGGCCCAATACTTCCCCCGGGGGGTTCCGGTAACACCTCGATACTCTGGTAAAATATCCGAACCACTCGAAACCATTCCGATGTCCGAATATAACCTTCCAATATATGAATCTTTACCTCTTGACCATTTAGAGACTCCTCATCATGTTCGTGATCTCATCCGGGACTCTGAACAAACTTCGGTCATCAAATCACATAACTCATAATACAAATCGTCATCGAACGTTAAGCGTGCGGACCCTACTGGTTCGAGAACTATGTAGACATGACCGAGACACATCTCTGGTCAATAACCAATAGCGGAACCTGGATGCTCATATTGGCTCCTACATATTCTACGAAGATATCTATCTGTCAAACCGCATAACAATATACGTCATTCCCTTTGTCATCGATATGTTACTTGCCCGAGATTCGATCATCGGTATCATCATACCTAGTTCAATCTCGTTACCGGCAAGTCTCTTTACTCGTTCCTTAATGCATCATCCCATAACTAACTCATTAGTCACATTGCTTGCAAGGCTTATAGTGATGGGCATTACCGAGAGGGCCCAGAGATACCTCTCCGATACTCGGAGTGACAAATCCTAATCTTGATCTATGCCAACTCAAAAAACACCATCGGAGACACCTATAGAGCATCTTTATAATCACCCAGTTACGTTGTGATGTTTGATAGCACACAAAGTGTTCCTCTGGTATTTGGGAGTTGCATAAACTCATAATTAGAGGAATATGTATAAGTCATGAAGAAAGCAATAGCAATAAAACTTCACGATAATTATGCTAAGCTAATGGATGGGTCTTGTCCATCACATCATTCTCCTAATGATGTGATCCCGTTCATCAAATGACAACACATGTCTATGGTCAGGAAACTTAACCATCTTTGATTAACAAGCTAGTCAAATAGAGGCATACTAGGGACACTTTGTTTTGTCTATGTATCCACACATGTATCAAGTTTCCGGTTAATACAATTCTAGCATGAATAATAAACATTTATCATGATATAAGGAAATATAAATAACAAATTTATTATTTCCTCTAGGGCATATTTCCTTTAAAAACGGCTAGGAGCATCATACTAGGCTGGGCCATTACCGATAGCGGTGCACATTTTGTACAAATCACACTCTATCAAACCCATTAACTGTCGCACAAAGGGCACTAGCTGGGCTATGCCACGTCATATTCCACGTTGCGAGCAGAAAAAAAAAGATAACACAGCAGATAAACACACCATCGATTCCTTCCCTAGGAAGGCAACTCCTCTATCGAGCCGCCGCCTCCTCTCCCCTTCCCTCACAACACCTTCTCTCTCTCTCTATCTCTCTCTCTCTCTCCTTCCTCGCCTTCGACAGCTACGCCCGGAGGAGGACTTCACCGGCGCCTGCATCCTCGGCTCCACGCCGCCGATTTGCCCCGCAGCCCCACCCTTCTCCTCTTGTTTGTGCTCTCTTAGGCGCTGATCGGGGTGTGATTCAGGACCTCCCCTTCTTCCTCTACTGCTACTAGTAGCGACCCCAAGTACGATCGTCGATTGGCGGACGAGGAAGAGGACCACGCCCAAATCGCTTCCATCGTGATTCGCGTCCACCTCCAACGACCGACAGGACCCATGATATGGCGACATCTAGGGCACTTCCACATAGACCGACAAGGAAATCAACTCAAGGTAAGCCCCCAAACCGTCTCTTCTCCATCTATGTCAAGGTTGGATTTTCTATCCACCTCACAAGGCAGCCTTGCATTAACTGAGAGCTCCATATTTGAAATCAATAAAAATCTTTAGAGGTCCAGTGCTCCAACAACTGTATCATCCAATTTTCTGACTGGTACCGAGGTAAAGATGGCTAGTGGAGCAGCTGGAGAGGACAGAGTCCAAGCTGTGTGCTCTAAGAAAGTTGGATGGTTGATATGTGGAATTTATGATAGGTTTAATGAATGAGATGTAGCTGATATTCTGGCAGTAACTCTATATGATAACATAGTATATTACCTGTACTTGTTAGAGAGTCGTATCAAGCAACAAGATGGCCTATATAGCTCATCAAAGGACTCCCTTAATGGGGTTAAAAGTTAATTCACATTAGCCATGGAAATTGCACAGAATGAAGATGTAAAACTTTCTAAAAGTTTTCGAGCTCGTGTGCTGAATTGCCTCACTTCTGCTGTTGAGCAAGCTGAGAATGATTTCTTATGCATGGTTGAACAAGATATGGATGATAGACCAGATTTAGTTTCAGTTGGATCTTGTGTCCTGGTTGTGCTTCTTCAGGGAATAGATTTGTGCATTCTAAATCTTGGGGATATATAGTAGGGATAATTACATTTGAGCCCCTAGTTGTGTCACACCCGTGTGTTTTGCCCCTAAATTCAAAAAACCCTCATTTCTGTCCAAGCTCGTTTACTCCTCTTATGTTTTTTCCCTTTGACCGCAACTTTGAAAACTTCATAATGAATTCATACTAACTCAGAAAAATGCAAATAAGATATCAAAATGATCGGAAAAACATCACCTATATGTGCATGTCATTTGCATTCATGACAAAAGTACTGAAAAGTCCCTATCTCAGTTTGAGCTCATATGATGTCAGCATGAATAGTAAATGATGAAAAAATTGAAAACAAATTCAAAAAATTCTGAATTTTTCTGTGGCAAACATTGACAAATGTTTTGAGAGATTGCAAAGTTTCATGAGGAAATGACATTCCTGGAAGCCGTGGAAACAAGGGAAAATTGATGCTCCAAAAAAAAGCATTTTGGAGTGCTAATTTTGTTATTTTTGCCATGACTTCCATGAATGTCATTCCCTGGTGAAACTTTATAAGCGATCAAAATATTAGTCAATGTTTTCCACAAAAATAATTCAGAATTTTTTTTGAATTGTTTTCTATTTTTTGGATTTTACTATTAATGCAGATGTCATATGAGCTCAAACTGAGATGAGGACCTTTTGGCACTTTTGTCATGAATGCAAATGACATGCACATACAGGTGAAGGTTTTCGAAACATTTTGATATCTTATATGCATTTTTCCGAGTTAGTATGAATTCGTTATGAAGTTTTCAAAGTTACGGTCAAACGGTCAAAGGGCAAAAGCATAAGATGAGCAAACGAGCTCGGGCAGAAACGAGGGTTTTTTGAATTTAGGGGCAAAACACACATGTGTTTGTGCTTGTTTCCATGCCATGAATACTCTGTTGTTGCTGTTACACATTGATGTGCTAATTGCATATTCCTGCAGGTGAATCTCTTATGGTTATTGTTTGTTTTTCATGCCCATTGGTATTCCAAGAGTATATGTTATTATATTCAAATTCATGCTCAAATCAAAAATATAACGGCAATGGAATTCTCCTCCTGGGTGTTTTGTATGCGCCTGCATTGTAGGATGACTTCTACCTCAACTACGTGTATTGGTCTTCGCACAATGTCCTCTCGGTCAGATTGGAGAATTGCGTCTACCCGTGGAATGCAGCAGCAAGGTGTGTGCAACCAATGTTATCCGATTTCTATTTTGAAACTCTAAGAGGGATCCTAAAAAAAATTTTAACTCCACAAGGTCACCAAGCTCTGCGATTTGGGGGCGAACCACACTGTTTGTTCACTGAGTTGGGCGTAGCATGGCACCCACCTATTTGTAGGGACTAACCAAGACACCGTTCAGGTTTTCATCTTTCTTCCATCTGAAATTGATCAAATGGCATGTTCAAGGTCCATCAAAGTTTTGGATGATACTTCAGTTTATTTTTACCCAAACTTTCAACTCAAACAACAAATAGTACAGAGTACGCTTGGTTGTGAGAATGTCACCCAGTTGATGCGACATGAAGTATCTCTACTATTAAAGCAGAATCAAACGTCGTGATGGTTCAACCTCCCCCTGAAGCTATCGATATGTCTTCCACCCACGCCATGTGCTCCCGTCCCCGCTCGAAACAGAAAAAAATGCCACGTCCTCCTGTCCCTGCTTGGAGAAGAAAAAAAACATCGTCACAGACGCACACACATCCCACGTCCCACTCTCCCCACCCCCTTGCCCCCGATCACCGATCACGTCTCTCTCACTGACTTCCGAATCCCCCAATCCCATATCTCTCCCACCGCCGGTTGTGCTCGACGTCCCGCCCCCACGCACGACACCTTGCGATCTTCCCGCACAGAGAGAGAGAGAGAGAGAGAGAGGGAGAGCAGCAGCAGTGCTGGGGCCCTTTCGCCCGCAGAGAGAGAGGGGGAGGGAGGGAGGAGGAGCAGGAGCGCAGTGGCGGTGTTGGGGACTTTCGCCCGTAGAGAGAGAGAGGGGGAGGAGGCGGAGTACAGCGGCGGTGCTGGCCGATCCCGTTCAACTGGATCCGAATCCTTAGGAAAAGCGGACGCGGCCACCGTCGATGTATGCAGTTTAGCGCCCCTGTCCTCCGCTCTCCTCAATTTCCCCAACAAAACGAAGGTCGGTAGGGATGACATGGTGAGGGACTTCTCTGGCAGGATCCGCCTCGCACCCTCTACCTACCCAGCAGCCTAGCATCCCAACCATCATGGGTAGAGCCTCCTCCGATGGACATCGACTAGGGATGAGGCGAGGCCAAGGAAGAACACATCAGGATGGATGAAGAGGTAAATGGTTTACTAGTGCCTGTGATTTTCGTGTGGAAATCAGTGTCTATAGTTTCTTTAGTCCATGGGATTGGTGAGTGTGTTGTGCTTAGTTCGTTATCTTGAGGAGTTAGTTACTTTGGGCAAATAGGGAAAGCATCGGACTTAAATCTTTTACTGCTGCGTCAATGAAAATTAGAGAAATAGAGAAGCGAGGTCGTGTTTGTGCTCCATGCGATTTGTGACTGAGTTTTGTTTAGAACCTTGACTTGATGAAACCGTGTACCTTTAGTTGCATTGGGGCCATAAGGACAGCATCTCTGCCGTGACAAAACTCCTTTGTCCGTCGAAGGAAATTTCAATAAATATGGTCATAGGTGGTATTGTAATAGATGATTCCAGTGATTAGTGCCTTGTTCTTGATTAGAAGGTATTATCTTAATATCCAACATCTCCCGTTTAGTATTATGGTTCAGTACATGATTACTTAAAATAGCTTTACAGGGGACTACCAGTCCCTAGAACTTTGTTTCTTAAAGGTTATGTGCAATTCTTTTCTACCAATATTTTGTCCAGATAATTTCCTATAAATCAGTAAATTGTTTCATTTTGATTCAAATTGTTTCATATTGACCTGTTACCATATTAAGAAATCATCCATACTGGCCATACATTTTCTACATGAGTAGCTCATGATTATCAGTGCTCCATGGTAATGCTAATTGTGTAGACATGAAGGATTGTTTGGCTGTTCGTGGCAGCCGTCGCCAGCTGGTTGATCGTCCTCACAACTGGTGTCCATCGAGGTCGTTGACTCCTCCATCTTACTTTGTTGCTCCCGCCAGTCCGATCAGCCTCACAACATGTATCATATTGCAGTTTAGAAACATAACTCATAAGGTACTCCGTGAACATTGGTCCACCTTTATTTTTCTGCTAAATTGTTCTGGATCACATAATGCACACCATGAGCACTCAGGCGAAGTTACTGTGTGCCATCTTCACCTATTTGTTATTGTTTCCATACTGACCATGCATTCCAGAGTCTCCATCCGCAAAGTTTTAGTTTGATTGTGCAATTAATTATGTTTGATATTGGATGGCATTTCTATATACTCCATAATGTTTAGTAAGTTTGAATAATATAGAACCCGATCACATCTAATTTGTCTTAGCAGTTTGCTTTACTCATAAGATCATCTCTCCTTCCTAATGAGCTAATGGTGAAAAGGGAGAATCTTTTTTTTTTGAAATAAAGCATTATTCAGGGTAGAGAATGTACGGAGGTGCATCCTTTTGAGTTGGAGAATATTTACAATTCACCCACTTGTAGGTATGGCCTTGGCCTAGAAGTGAAAAGGGTTTGATTCCATCGCCAGCAGAGGTGGTTGCGACGGTGTGCCTGAGTGTACGCATCACCATCCTAGTGGATGAGAAGCAAGCGTACACGGCAGTAGCGCTGCTCATGAATTTTTGTGAAGGGGGGCAAAAAATTTGGTGCTTGGGTGAAATTTCTATATCATTCATAATGTTTAGTAAGTTCCAATAATATGGAATCTGTTCACATCTAATTTGTCGTAGCATGTTGATTTACTCATAAGATTATCTCTCCTTCTGACAGAGCAAATGGTGAATAGGGAGACTCTTATGTGAAATTAAGCATTATTCAAGGTAGATAATGTATAGAGGTGCATCCTTTGAGTTGGAGAATATTTACAATTCACCCTCTTACAACTATGGAAATTACCTAGCAATGAAAAGCGCTTGATGCCCTCGCTAGCAAAGCTGGTTGAGATGGCGAGCCCGATTGTACGCATCACCATCCTGGTGGGTGAGAAGCAGGCGTACAACAGCAGGAGGATAATGTACTCAGAACAAGCATCGGTTATGTAAATTGTTCATCAACATGGTTTTGCAAGTCGTTCAATCATGTTCCGTCACCTCTGCTTATTGTCACTCTTAAGGCAAGAGGACCTTTTCTAAATGTATTCCAGTATTGTTGAGCCTCTTCTATTTTTTTACTTTTGGCATGAACAAGGATTCATTTTGAATACTATTACGTAAGTACATGTTTGTAGTTAGCGTGGAGCCATAGACTCATTTGCCATTCGCGCTTGCTGTTTCATATATCAATGGTAACGCTTTTGGAATTACAATTATAGTGGTTTACTTGGAATAAGTATGGATTATGACCTGATCTTGTCACTACTACTCACGTTCTCCTGTCCCTGCTTGGAGAAGAAAAGAAAACATCGTCATAGACGCACACACATCCCACGTCCCACTCTCCCCACCCCATCGCCCCCGATCACCGATCCTGTCTCTCTCCCTAACTCCCGAGTCCCCTGATCCCATATCTCTCCCGCCGCCAGTTGTGCTCGACGTCCCGCCCCCACGCACGACACCTTGCGATCCGCCCGCGGAGAGAGAGAGAGAGAGAGAGAGAGAGAGAGAGAGAGGGAGAGCAGCAGTGGTGTTGGGGCCCTTTCGCCCGCAGAGAGAGGGGGAGGGAGGAGGAGCAGGAGCACAGTGGCGGTGTTGGGGGCCTTTCGCCCGTAGTGAGAGAGGGGGGAGGGAGGAGGTGGAGTACAGCGGCGGTGCTGACCGATCCCGTTCCACTGGATCCGAATCCTTAGGAAAAGCGGACGCGACCACCGTCGATGTATGCAGTTCAGCGCCCCTGTCCTCCGCTCTCCTCAATTTCCCCGACAAAACGGAGGTCGGTAGGGATGACATGAAGAGGGACTTCTCTAGTAGGCTCCGCCTCGCACCCTCTACCTACCCAGCAGCCTAGCATCCCCACCATCATGGGTAGAGCCTCCTCCGATGGACACCGACTAGGGATGAGGTGAGGCCAAGGAAGAACACATCGGGATGGACGGAGAGGTAAATGGTTTACTACTGCCTATGATTTTCGTGTGGAAATCAGTGTCTATAGTTTCTTTAGTCCATGGGATTGGTGAGTGTGTTTTGCTCAGTGCATTATCTTGAGGAGTTAGTTACTTTGGGCAAATAGGGAAAGCATCGGACTTAAATCTTTTATTGATGCGTCAATGAAAATCGGAGAAATAGAGTAGCTAGGTCATGTTTGTGCTCCATGCGATTTTTGACTGAGTTTTGTTTAGAACCTTGACTTGATGAAACCGTGTATGCTTTAGTTGCATTGGGCCATAATGTCAGCATCTCTGCCATGACAAAACTCATTTGTCTGTCGAAGGAAATTTCAATAAATATGGTCATAGGTGGTATTGTAATAGATGATTCCAGTGATTAGTGCCTTGTTCTTGATTAGAAGGTATTATCTTAATATTCAACATCTCCCGTTTAGTATTATGGTTCAGTACATGATTACTTACAATAGCTTTACAGGGGACTACCAGTCCCTAGAACTTTGTTTCTTAAAAGTTATGTGCAATTCTTTTGTACCAATATTTTGTACAGATAATTTCCTATAAATCAGTAAATTGTTTCATTTTGATTCAAATTGTTTCATATTGACCTGTTACCATATTAAGCAATCATCCATACTGGTCGTGCATTTTCTACATGAGTAGATCGTGATTATGAGTGATCCATGGTAATGCTAATTGTGTAGACATGAAGGATTGTTTGGCTGTTCGTGGCAGTCGTCGCCAGCTGGTTGATCGTCCTCACAGCTGGTGTCCATCGAGGTTGTTGACTCCTCCATCTTCCTTTGTTGCTCCCGCCGGTCCGATCGGCCTCACAACATGTATTATATTGCAGTTTAGAAACATAACTCATAAGGTACTCTGTGAACATTGGTCCACCTTTATTTTTCTGCTAAATTGTTCTGGATCACATAATGCACACCAAGAGCACTCAGGCGAGTTATTGTTGTGTGCCATCTTCACCTACTTGTTATTGTTTCCATACTGACCATGCATGCCAGAGTCTCGATCCACAAAGTTTTAGTTTGATTGTGCAATTAAATGTGTTTGATCTTGGATGTCATTTCTATATACTTCATAATGTTTAGTAAGTTTGAATAATATAGAACCCGATCACATCTAATTTGTCTTAGCATGTTGCTTTACTCATAAGACCATCTCTCCTTCCTAATGAGCTAATGGTGAAAAGGGAGAATCTTTTTTTGAAATAAAGCATTATTCAGGGTAGAGAATGTATGGAGGTGCATCCTTTTGAGTTGGAGAATATTTACAATTCACCCACTTGTAGGTATGGCCTTGACCTAGAAGTGGAAAGGGTTTGATGCCCTCGCCAGCAGAGGTGGTTGCGACGGTGTGCCTGAGTGTACGCATCGCCATCCTGGTGGATGAGAAGCAAGCGTACACGGCAGTAGCGTTGGTCGTGAATTTTTATGAAGG
The DNA here is from genome assembly GCF_003073215.2 of Triticum urartu. Classification (NCBI taxonomy): domain Eukaryota; kingdom Viridiplantae; phylum Streptophyta; class Magnoliopsida; order Poales; family Poaceae; genus Triticum; species Triticum urartu. The sequence goes on along the minus strand of NC_053027.1, from coordinate 419,571,718 downwards.
GGGACAAGAAGTTTGATGCTTGGATGAAATTTCTATATCATTCATAATGTTTAGTAAGTTCCAATAATATGGAATTTGTTCACATCTAATTTGTTGTAGCATGTTGATTTACTCATAAGATTATCTCTCCTTCTGAAAGAGCAAATGGTGAATAGGGAGACTCTTGTGTGAAATTAAGCATTATTCAAGGTAGATAATGTACAGAGGTGCATCCTTTGAGTTGGAGAATATTCACAATTCACCCTCTTGCAGCTATGGAAATGACCTAGCAATGAAAAGCACTTGATGCCCTTGCTAGCAAAGGTGGTTGAGATGGCGAGCCCGAGTGTACGCATCACCATCCTGATGGGTGAGAAGCAGGCGTACAACAGCACGAGGATAATGCACTCAGAACAAGCATCGGTTATGTAAATTGTTCATCAACATGGTTTTGCAAGTCATTGAATCATGTTCCGTCACCTCTGCCTACTGTCACTCTTAAGGAAAGAGTACCTTTTCTAAATGTATTACAGTATTGTTGAGCCTCTTCTATTTTTTTACTTTTGGCATGAACAAGGATTCATTTTGAATACTATTACGTAAGTACATGTTTGTAGTTAGCTTGGAGCCATAGACTCATTTGCCATTCGCACTTGCCGTTTCATATATCAATGGTAAAGCTTTTGGAATTACAATTATAGTGGTTTACTTGGAATAAGTATGGATTATGACTTGATCTTGTCACTAATACTATTAATTAGTTATACATGTTTTTCTCATTCTAGAGTGTAATGCCATGGACGTCTCATGTGATTTCAGTCTTTCAAGTGTGCAAATGGTTAGAGCATTTGTCTTATATATACATGCCATATATCAAAATGAGCATGAAGGATATAGGTGCTACTCAGAAAATGCCGAGAAATATGAGTTTGTCTTCTTTTTTGCACGAAGAAATATGAGTTTGTCAAAGCAACTATTTAGTTGGAAGAAAACATAGATTGAAGATGGACATATTAGATGTGCTTGCTTGATAGGTCGCTTATTTAGTTATGCAGATGCAGTGTTGCTTCCTTTGATGGGGATAATGTGTTCTCTTTTTTGATGTTTGCTTACTTGCTTCTTGCTTGTCTGTCAGGCTATGTTGGTAGATTTTAGAGAGAAATTTTTCTTCGAACAAGACTAGCGATGAAGCATCAGGGTAATGATATCTATTGCATCACGACATTTGAGATAATTTGATTTAATTATAATATGTCAAGCTTCCGAAAGTTCACTATGTATGCTTGTTTGGTTATTTGATATTTGTGGCAATGGAGTAATAAGCAACGCATGACACATAAATTCTTGATTTATTCTGCGTGAGACATCCTTGTGGAGTACAAGACATTCTATAACTATGTGGACAACCGAAGATCTCTATGCCTATATTTATTGTTTTGTGGCATTGTCCGCCCATTTTTCTCTTGGTGTCCAGTATCCCTCAAGTTGTACGAGATTTGATTAATACATGGGGATACTTTTTTCACTCATGGTGATAAGTATTTATATTTGGAACTCAAGTTTGAGCAACATGTATTTGGTTTGGCAGTACATTGTAGGAAAGAAGGTATCATACTATTTTGTGGAATAAGCGCTTTAAGCAGGAGGGTTTACTAGGGCCACAAGAAGGCTTATCATGGGTTCGTCGATAACAACGAAACAACTAGCAAGGTTGGATCAACATTGGCGGTGGATAACGATGGTGAAAGACGTGTAAATTTATGTTCCGTGGCAACGCATGGGCACTCAGCTAGTATATTGTAGAAGTAGAACAAGCAAAAATTTGATTCATCAACTTGTATATGCAATATGAAGTATATATTGTAGAAGTAGAACAATTAGAAATTTGATTCATCAACATATATATGCAATATGAAGTATATATTGTAGAAGTAGAACAAATGTTGCCATGTTGAATTTGTTATGAAATACAGGCTGAAATATATATCCGTCGCTATCCTTTGAAATAATACCGACTTAGGAACTACATACTGAAATATATATTTGTTGCTATCTAGCTGAAGGTTATATAATGTTTTGAGTTCTAGCGCTTTAGATTCCATGGTTCCAGCTTCTTTGTCTAAGATCTCCACTTCCTCGCTGTCATCTGTTTTAGTTGCAGCAATCAATTCTGCTCTAGTAGCACAGGAGTCCAGACGGATCCTTTTGTAACTTGCCATGGTTGACTCTTATTCTCTGAGCACAATAAGCCCTTCGCAATCCTTTATCTTGTTAGTGGTTGCTACGATATCCTTTTCTATAACCTCCAGATCACTACAAACTTTCTCCAACGTCTTATATTAAGTTACGGACGGACTAATTGCCAACATAGTTCAGGTTTTCCCTTACAATATCTTTTCTATCAGAATTTTTGGTTTTAGTTCACATGTCATCTGTTAGAGCAAAAAACATGAGGTTATTCAGGTTGAGTCCCACACAAGTTGCTTGATTTAGGTTCTAATTATGGGCCTGGACAAATTCAAAACATATAGCTTGCTTAGAGGAATCCCACATGGATGATGTAACACAGGTATGCGCATTTTATAGAGTTTTACATCTGCATGTGGTTTTACAGTGGAAATTAGTGTTATCACATACATTTCTTTTGTTAACTTTTTTGCTGGCATTACTGTATAAAATATTTATACTTTTGTATTGACTTCATTTTAGCGAGATGATATTTATTCAGTACAGGTTCTAGATTGGGTGGTTACCAGTTATTGTTGTGCTGATTTATCACTCTTTGTTGGACACGTTCGATTTGCACCAAACCAGCAGAGTAAACTCATTTCTACGGCAGTGGAAGGATTAATGTGTGTCTTCGACACATATGGTGATAGCCACCACAATGGCGGGCAGCACGCCGATCAACACTGAGTCACTGACCATAACCAAGGTGGGCGAGAAGAAGAGCTACACCGTGAGGGAAGCCGTCGGCATGGACGGATTCGGATAAGGCCGGCTCGTCTGATCTAGTCACACCACGTGGTAGCCAGCCCGACCCTGGCGATGTGGACCAGACTGTTGTTTTGAACCAGTATCATGTATGCTATTGCTCATGTAACTTCTAAGACTGCTCCCTGCCGGTTGATACACACTTGTTAATATCTATGATGTCAGAGCTCTTGTTTATTGTTCCAATTAGAAACTTGTAGTGTTGTACTTTTAGTCTCATGCAAAGTAGAAATAGGAAAGTGAAAGGGGCTTGTCCTACTTGGCACCGCCGAGATTCCTTTCAGGTGGCGCGTCATGGGCGTGCCCCAACCACTAGTTATATGCAATGAGCGTAGAATAGTATATTCAAGGACCTCCTATATGACGTTCATTGCGTCATAGTATGTCGCCGCACAAGGTGCCATTATGGGCCTTTGGCTCAGTTAGCCTGTTGTCGTTGTTTATGTGCCGAGAATTGTTTTCTTTTGGGTCTAAATTTTCCCTTGATTTTCTTGGTTTACTTCATTTTTTGTTTTTTTACATAGAACAGGAAGAATTTTTAGGAAAAGTGTGTGAACATTCTTTAATTAGATGCAAATTTTACACACAGTTGTGTACAAATTATTTAAAATATGTGGGAACATTTCATTTTCTAATACTATGCTAGATTTTTTCAAAATTTTGAAAACCAAATAAATTTCATGAACATTTTTTTGGAAAAGTCTGAATATTGTTTGAAACATGTGAACATTTTTGCAGCAAAACTAAGAATTACTTAAAATTGGTGAATATATTTTTTTCCTGGAAAACCTTCTGATCTATTCACCATCTGTTAAGGCATTACAAAGAACAATACAAGTAAAAGTTACATCCAAATCCAGTAGAAGTCAAAATTACATTAAAATCCGTAGACCACCCAACGACAACTACAAGCAATGGAGTGAGCCGAAGGCGTGCCACCTTCATTGCCCCTCCTTCACATGTTTCTAATAAAATAGGAAAATCGGGATATTCCTCTTCCTTAATGGCAATTCCCTTAATAGCCTATTTGGTAACCATTGGGCATATGAATGAAATTTGTATCAAAGAGTTTGTATAGGGATTTGGCATGGGAAGTAAATTTGTATTCCCATTCTCTTGTTTTTAATAAGATGAGAATTAGACTGGAATGGAGTTTGCAACGAATTAACATGGTACTCCATGGAAAAAATCGGTGGGAATTCGCTCTCCCAACTTCCATTCCCCTTCCCAGTTAAATTTTCATTCCCTCTAATCAATCAGAGGGGTTTTAATCTCCTCACCCATCAACTTTCATTCCCCATCTCTAAGTCCCACAGACCAAACACGCTCTAAAAATATATATTCTTAATCACAAAACTACTAAACTCGTGTTGGTCGCCGGAGCTATATCTCGCTTATAGCGAGATGGTAGCTGCCCTCGTCTGAAGCGCGGCACAACCAGGCAAGCCATCACCGTAGCAAACAGTTCATTTTCTCTCTGTGTATTTTTGGTTCGATTTTTCACCATTTTGGGCAGTTTTGTCTATGTTGTTTTGTTTGTTCGGTTTTTCACTGTTTGGGTCATGTTTCTTCTTGATTTTTTGCTTGTTTTCTTCTTTGTTTCTTATGGTTTTATTTTTCTTTTTTTATTTATTACCTGTTTTCTTCCTTTTTTTCTTCTTCGTCATACCTTGTTTTTGTTGTTTTCACCGGTTTTCTTTGGTTTTTATTTATATGTCTTGGTTTTCCTTGTTTGTTTCTTGTTTTTTTGTTTTTCTTCACCCTTCTTTCGGTTTATTTGTTGGTTTTCACTAGTTTATTCTTGTAAGCTTTTCTTTCTTTCTTGTTTCTCATCAATTTCCATCATTTTTCTTTATTTCTTTCTCGCTTTTCTTTGTTTCCAAACATAGGATGTACATTTTTTTCTTAAATATAAGTTTTGAACACTTTTTGAATATATGGTCAATATTTTTCAAATTCATGGTGGACATTTTTTTGATGGGTACAAACATTTGTTCACACATAATCTACATTTTTCCTATACATCAGGAACATTTTTATATACGTGTTTACATTTTTTAAATACATAATTGTTTTTACAAAATATTTTCTGGTGTCTACTTTAATACAATGTATGATGTACATTTTCCGTATACATTAAGAACACTCTTTTGTACATGTTATCAATATTTAAATACATGATCAACAATTTTTCATACACATTGTATATCTTCTGTATACATGTTTTGTACTCCGCAAAAAAGTATACATTTTTCATATACATGAGAAACAGGTTTTACATAGATTTAACAATTTTCAAATGATTGATTAATTTTTTTAAATACAGGATCAACATTTTTTCATATAAATTGTATATTTTTTGTATTCATTTTTCATATACATGAGAAATATTATTTTCTATATAGATTTAGAATTTTTCAAATACTTGATTAATATTTTTTAAATACTTGATTAACAGTTTCTGAATACACGATTACCCTTTTCATACACAATGTATACTTTTTCGTATACATGAGAAACATTTTTCCTATAGACATTAACATTTTTTAATTTCTTTTGTACAGTGTTTTTTGTATTATAATTATTTAGAATACCTGAAAATACAAACAAAGTAAAAATAGAAAGCAGAAAAGAAAATAAAAAAGAGAAAAAAATGAGGTTGTGGCCTGTGCCTCGCGCGCTGGGGCAACCCAGTTTTGCACTCGTCTTGAGGCGAGGCTGCCCTACATCTCGCAATAAGTGAGATATCAGTGTGCCCTGTGTTGGTGGCTAGTGGCACTTCCTTTCACTCGGGGGCCATGGCTCTGTTTCCTTGAAAATCTTGTCAGAAAAAACCCATATGCTTTCCATGAGCTCCATCAAATGACGGGGTTCCTATACGGCGCGTAGCGCGCCGGGGAGCGACCTAGCGCGTACCCCCCACCCCCCTGCTCGCTGTTGTTAACATTGGACGGCCCATTTCGGAGTTTCACCCCCAACCAGTTTTGGGGAGGTTCTAGAACCTTCCCTGAACCAGGGTTTTCGTTTTTTTTCATTTTTCATTTTTCTTTTTCTGTTTTCTTTTCGTTTTTTCTTTACTTATATGTTTTCATTTTTACTCTCTTTTTTCAAATTCCGAAAATCTATTGATTTGTGATTTATTTTTTAAGTCGTTAATATTTTTTTTGATTGGTGAACATTTTTTCAAAACCGTGGTTTTATTTTTACTAATTCGTGTACATTCTCCAAAATCATGAACATTTTTTTGTAACCGTGAACACTTTTTATAACTCACGAACATTTTTTTTGAAATTGTGAACATTTTCTTAAACTTTTGAACATTTTTTAGAAACTTGTGAACATTGTCTTAACTCATGAACATTTTTTTGAATTCATGATTTTTTTTCTAAATAATGAAAAATTTAAAATTATAGACTAAATTTCAAAATCATGTAAAAAATTTCCAAATTTGTGAACATTTTTTTGAATCATGAACAATTTTTTTCAAATTCGTGGACATTTTTCAAATTAGCAAACATATTTTTGAATTGTGAACATTTCTTTTCAAATTTGTGAACGTTTTTCGAATTAGAGGACATTTTCTTGAATCATGGACATTTTTTTTTCAAATTGATGAATATTTTTCGAATATTTTTTGAATCGTGAACATTTTTATCAAATTCGTGAATATTTTTTCAATTAGCAAACTTTTTTTGAATCGTGAACATTTTTTTCAAATTCATACATTTTTTGAATTAGTAAACATTTTTTTTTCAAATTCATGAACATTTTTCAAATTAGCGAGCATTTTTTTGAATCATGAACATTTTTTTCAAATCCACAAACCTTTTTTGAATTAACAAACATTTCTTCAAATCATGATTTTTTTTTAAAATCATGAACATTTTTTGCGTTTGTGGACATCTTTTACAAATTCATGAATAGTTTTTGAATTCCTCAGCATTTTTCTCTAATCATGAATACGTTTCGAAATCATGATTGTTTTATTTAAATTAGCAGCTTTTTCTGAAATTTTAGAACTTTTTGATATCCCGAATTACTGAAAAAAAGGAAAAAAACAAGGCGGCATCCCGACCCGCACATGGACCGGCCCAACAGTGCGCGAAGGGGGAGCGGGGGGTGCGCCCTCGCTTCTTCCGCAGCGCGTAGGTCGCCATATAGGCGCTCCCATCAAATGATTAGTCAACCAGTTCGGTGTATCAAACGAATTGCAAGTACATTTGGGGATGGACTAACTAACTAATTATTCGAGCGGTCGCGGGGCGCTGCGGAGCTGTAGCTGCCCACTTGGCCCGCCTTCTCCAGAAGAGGAGTTGCCGCCCCGGTCCAGCCACTACCGGTGGAGAGCAATGTGGAGCGCCAGCTCCTCCTTGTCGGGTGCCGACGAGCTATCGGACTCCACGACGAGCTTCTCCCGATCCATGATGTCGGAGTAGCTATCGGCCATGGCGGGCTGGGAACGATTTGTGGGCAGAGGGGAATTGGATGCGATGGAGGAGGCATGGAGAGGTCGAGTGACTGAGTTTGACTAGGATTTGCTCATCGTTTGTCGGATATTGGGGGGGGGGGGGGGGGGGGTGGGGTCAGCGCGGGCCATAGTGGGTCGGACTAACGTGGCGGACATGTCCGGGCTTCTTTATATCCGCCCTAAATTTGGGCTGAATATGAGTGATGTCGGACAACCCGAACGTTAGCGGCCTGTTTGAGAAGCCCGGATAAGCTGGTTTTTTTTACAAGATAGAAATAGTTTGAGGTGTCCGGGTATAGATGCTCTAATGCGAAAAGGAGCTAGGTGCGTTGAATAATATATCAATGTCAAACATGGTTGATGAATACAGATTTACGATACTACCCCGGCCTGTGTAAAGTAGCAGTTAACCACGAGCAAGCGACAGAACTGAGGTGTCAGGAGCATGTACTTTGGCTAGTGGGGGTGTATGGTCTGCTTTCAAATTAAAAAGGAAGAGGTATGACTTCCCAACCGCGCCTGACCGGCTTAATGGCGTAGCTAATGTGGCTGTCCTTGGAGCAAGATGCAGCTTTTTCACGTGCAGCAACCATCTTCCTTGATGAGAATTGACATTGCTCAATTAACAGGTCAAGGGATCAGAAATATCTCGTTAAGCTAATTCGACGAAACCGACGTTGGATCATTCATGGCAATCCTGACTGCTCGCCGGACGTTATCTGCTACGTTGTGGTGGTGTTCCTGCTGCCGGCGTGGTGCTGGGTTTCCTTGCAGAGTTGCGGGGGGGCGGCTGTCCTAGGAACAGTGCTGATGCGTCTCGTTTGGCCACGACGATGACAACGGGTGAACAGTTGGGCTACGGCAAGGTTTAATAGTTGTCTCTCTAGCGTGGGGCTTTGCTGTTTTCGTTTACGTACTGCTCATCGTGTAGATGTGGAGTCTGAGTTGCTACGTCGAGGATCCGGGTGTCGACGAGGACGAGTGAAGGTGGCAAGCTGTGATGGACCAGCTCCGACAGTACCTTGTGCATCTCTCTAACGAAGATCGCCGTCAAAATCGGTGATGTCTATTCGCTAGCGCGTACTGTTGGTTGTTGCGAGGTCCGCCGGTGTGGCTGAGGTACCATCGCTCATGTCCCACGACGGTTGGTACTAGGAGTGTTGTAACTCCATTTTCACCAATCTTTTTCACATTAATAATCCAAATGGGAGAAAAAAGAGTTGTCTGATTTCAAAAAGAGAAGTTTTTTTATAGGATTAGCACATGCCGTGCCCGATCCACTTTTCCCGGGCAGACCTTCGTGTGCGCCCTGCCTTCGCCGCCGCCGGGCTTGCCTGGGCGGCCGACGGCGGCCGCGGCGGCGGCGCTCCGTTCCCATGGCGTTTTGATGATGTGTGTGAGGTGACCAGATGCTCTGAAGGCGGACATTGCAGCGGCAACACCAGTTCATGCTTGGACGGCTGCCTCGGATTTCCCTGACGACGTCGAGTTCAACGAGATGTGGGTGCACCAAGCAACCAAGTCAACCCGTAGCAGCCATGGGCCATCGACCATGCCGCCGGCGGGAAGGCAGCGGTCATGATGGTCTTCTCTCGGGCTTTGGCGCAAAGCTGAGTGGCCTCTGATTCTGGCATCTGCGGGACGACGGTGGCTGGTGGGGTATTGCGGTTTCGACCATCGATCTAGCGAAAACAATAGTGTTCGTCTGGATCGGTCAGATCTGCAGTCGGTGGCAAGAAGCTGTTGTTGATTATGGCCTGGAGCGTCGCGTTATTTCGGCGTTGGATCGTTCCCAGTCATGCTGCCACAGGCGAGGACGGTGAATTTAGTGGCGTCATATGGTGATGGCGTCTGATGCAGATCAACCATCAGCTACCACTTGTGAGGATGATGATCTCAGGATTTTGGTGGTGCTGATGTCCTTTCCCGTTAAAGACTTCGTCGTGGTGAGCGGCTCTTGCACGTATGCTATTGCAGGGATTGCGAAAAGTGGAGGAGACAACAAAGGATGACTTTGATTGGGTAGTACTTCTCGAGTACTCGCTCGAGTTCCGGAATGAAAACCCTAGGTTCGACCCTAGTTGGTTGTACCTGATAATGGCGACGTTCTTTGCGTCGTTACCCTGATGAAGGCATTGTTTGGAGTTTGCTCGGACTTGATCTTTAGGGTGAAAACCCATTGCCTGACCTTTGGTGGTTGGACCTGGCGATGGCGTCGCTTGTGCGTCGTTCCCTTCCTGGAGACGTCGCTTTTGAAGAACATTTCTCATATTCCTTGTGTTGTCAAGAGATGGTGGGTGCCGATGATCACCACCGTATATTGTCAATTCGCTCCGGGAATTTTTCTTTTTATTACTCCGTTTGGCATAGCTTCAGTCTTGTATGACTTTGCTTCATGCGGGCGTGATTTTTTGTGCGTGTTAATGTTTACTGTGTGCATTCTAACTATGCAGAGACTGAATGTATACTCATTATGATTGTATACTTCGATACTACATTTTGAGTCAATAAAAACATCTTTTATCAAAAAGATTACATCTGATTACCATCGTTCAGCAGAGTACTACGGACTTCATCCGGGACGTCAGCGATCAGCAGCATATCCTCGTGTGTCTTTGCTCTGGCCGCTAACAGAAAAAGAAGTTTTGCCCAGTTTCAAAAGGAAAAGAGAGAAGTTTATGTTAGAAGGGGGAGAAAGAATTGGTGGAATTGTTCGTTTATTGCTTGAGCCTCATGGGCATATATATAGAAGTATAATGACTAACTTGGAGTACAAGACAAGGCAGGAACAAATCCTAATCTATCTTATACTTCCTAATATACATTATACTCAACATCCCCCGCAGTCACAACGGCAGCGACGCAGGCGGTAATACTGGAGAAGAATCCGAAGGCAAGCCGACGGACACCCCCCACAGTCGTAACGGTCGACGCGTCGCGGAGTCGTGGCTGGAGTGAAAACCGACGAGGTTGCTCAAGCAGGCGGTAGCCCTTTGTGCCGTTTGTCAATGTAGCCGAGAGCGTGGGTGGTGGAGCCGTGGTCGAGGTAGCCGTGCGAAGAATGTCGTGGTCGATGTCGAGTCGGGGTAGCCGGTGTCGAGGAAGTCGCCGTGGAGCCGCGGGCGCAAGGGGACGCCGAGTTAGCATGGGCGCAGTGGTGTCGAAGTAGTGGTGCGCCGGTAAGGAGATGTTGTTGACGACGCGTCGCGGGAGGTTTGCCAAACCCGGGGACACATCATAGACGAAGGCACGCACCAGTGTTGCCAGCACCGGGCATGCGTAGACGGACAAAGACACAGTTGACGAAGCGCCGCACCAGGCTTGCCAGGTCCGGGGACACGTCGTGAACGAAGGCACGCATCGGTGTTGCCAGCACCGGGCATGCGTAGACTGGGACCTGCACGAGCTGTACGCCATGTCGAAGAAGTTGGAGAGGCTAGCAGAGAAGGACTCGACGACGGTTGCGGCGCCAATCGGCGTGAGACCAATGTCGCCCGTGGTTGTCGGAGTAGATGAAGCGGTCCGGGTAGATGACGGCGACGCTGGCGACGGGCTGGTGCTGGACGAAGATGAAGGGGGTGGACGGGCGGCTGCGACGGCTAAGGGGGTAGCGGCGGCGGCAGCTGAAGAAGAGCGGCGGCGGTGGCCTGACGGCGGCGACGGCTAGGTTAGAAGCGCGGCGGCGATGATCGAAGTAGGCGAAGAACCCTGACAGTGTGATAAAGATCGGCGCGGACGGTGGCGTTCCCGCGCCAAGGAAGACGGCGCGACGCATACCACGGGAGGGCGACGCGCGGTGACGGCGGAGTGGACCGTGAGCCGCGGCGCTACGGCCCGAAGGTGCGACGCATCGGCGGCGGGCAGGTCAGGGCGACAGCGGAAGACCTCGAGGTAGTCGCAGGGACCGCGGGCCGCGGCGCTACAACCTGAAGGGGCGACACAGCGGCGGAACGCGGGTCTGTGCAACCGCGGTGACGGCCTCGGGACAGTGGCATGGACCGCGTGCCACGCTTGCTACGGCCCGACGGGACGACGCAGCGGCGGCGCGAGGATCGGTGCAGCCACGGGGACGGCCCCTGGGCGGCGGTGGACCGCGGGCCGCGACACTACGGCCTGAAGGGGCGACGCAGTGGTGACGCAGGTCCGTGCAGCCGGGAGAAGAACCACAGGGCGGCGGCGCTGCGGCCTGAAGGGGTGACGCAGCGGCAGCCCGTTGCTCGATCTATAGAGGGGCGCGCTGAACTCGGGACTGTCTTCACGGGGCTTGCGGAGGCGCGCGGAACCGACGTGCCAGGTCGATCGCACGGCGTAGACGAGACGGATCGCGGCGGCGGGTGGGTGATCAATCCAATCGCGCGCGAGGTCGGGGACGCCGTTCGGTGGAGATAGTGGTGATGACGGAGTCCAAGATGGAACCGGCGACGGCGGGCGGCCAGATGGCTATGATTGGCCGCCGCATGGCGCGAGGCCACCGAATCGGGGTGATGTAGGAATCCCGGTCGAAGCAGGGCGGTGACGGCGGCGTAGATCGACGGGCGGACCGACGCGCGAGCGGCGGCGGTGAAGGATAGCCGCATGGCGCGAGGCCGCCGGGTCGAGGCGACCGGCGGGACGACGCGCGAACGACGCACGAGGCCGCCTGATCGGGGCGACCGACGGACAGACGCGCGGACGACGTGCGAAGCCGTCGGGTCACTGAAGAAGCCGGCCGATCGCGTTGGTGTGGGAGTAAAGGCGCATGAGATCGACGGTGACGGTGGACGACGCGAACCGAATCATATAGACCGGAAAACCAAAAAATAGACACCGGTCAAAGCGACCGGCGAAAGAAAGAAAATCCGGATTAAAGGATAAGAAAAAAGACTCTCTAAGAAAGCCGGCCAACACGGTCGACGGACGAACCCTAGACACGGGCGGCACGGCCCCAGCGGCGGTCATGTAAGCCGACCACCCCAGGGGTGGCGCGCAGGTGCGGAAGCAGCGGTGGCTAGGATTTAGGATCGACTTGCGATAGATACAGAAGGGAGAGAAAGAATTGATGGAATTGTTCATTTATTGCTTGAACCTTGTGGGCATATATATAAGAGTACAATGACCAATTTAAAATACAAAACAAGATAGAAATAAATCTTAGTTCATCCTATACTTTCTAATATACATTATACTCAACAGTTTTCAAAGCATTTACAATAAGACCAAATCCGATACCCATACGTCTGTGGGCATGTTCATCGACAGCACACGTCGGTCCCTCATATGGCTGTCGCACATTCACATATCTTAAATACAAAGTCTCAAATCTATATAATTCATGCACATTAATTATACAATATAAATTATCTAAATTCAACAATTCAAAACAAAGTAAATAAAATCACAGTTCAACAATCCGGACATGTTAAAATAAAATAAATGTTCGATCGTTACGGATGCCTCGCTTGCTGACCGAATCACTCACCCGAAGCCATTCATGTCGTCTGCTTCAAGGCCATCTTTGCATCCTGCTCCGCCTGCATCCTTACCGCATGCTCCGTCGCTATCGCTGCCGTCCTCGCGCCTTGTACTCCCTACGCTCATTGATCTCTTTTTTCTTCTTCACAAGTCACTTCTTTGCATGATCATCTAAGAGGGTTTCATTCGCCAACATGATTTTCGTATCCTCCGCTTCCCGTGCAAAATTTGCAACCACTCCTTCTCAAGCTCAATCTCTTCAACTGTCTTTACCTTCTCGAGCCCCCATTTGATCACTGCCTCTTGCTTCTCCAACTCAATCTTCTCACTCTCAGTTTTCAGCTTCTTCTCCGCCCGCTTCCAGTCCCAATCCATTCTCTCCTTTTGCACACCCAACATGAGTTTGCACCTCTCCTCTTTCTTGTTCTCCCTCGCCGAAAAAATGCTCGTCCATGTGAAGGACATTTTTGTAGCCGCAGTGTCACGGGAGACCCCTGCCTTCTCCCACTTGTTTCTCATGACTTGCTGGTTATTCTTTGACACAGTGGCTCTTCCATTCTCAACAACAATATATATCGCGGCGGTCAGGGACGGGCTGGACGACATGTAGAGCAGCAGATCGGAACCGGTGATGAGGATGGGGAGTAAGGGTGATTGACGGCGAGGGCTCGGGCAAGGGAAAAGTAGAAGGAAGGCGGAAGGAGGAGGAAGGCTTTGATGGATTTGGTACAATTTGAGGTGGGACAAGGCAGTCGGTCCGACATGACGGACGCGCGCAGACACCTTTATATCCGCTCCATATTTGAACTGGATATAATGAGTGCTGGTCAATCCGGACGTTTGAGCCTCGTTAAAGTCGAATTTTCCTAACCTGTCAACAACAAGGCCAACGACCAGTCAACGACAAGGTCGTCCATCAGGGCGTTTAAGACTGATTCGGAGGACCCTGCTGGAGATGCTCTTATATTACCGTACTCCAGAAGTTCAACTTTACGAAGAGAGCGCACCAAGCTCGTGAATAAATTTCTGCTGCTCCATAGACATGTTCGTCGATGTTAACTGTGGACCTTTCTTTCTTCAGTTAGTTGAGCGTGCCGCGTTACAAATAAATTAGTAAGAAGTTCGTATCAAATAACATGCTCGGTTGAGTGTAAGAAACAAGCACGTAAGTACGTCCTGGACACGGAACAATAATTGTTAAGAGCAATTTTAATAGAGCGATCTATTTCGTCCGCGGCCGTCCGTTTGGGTCGGTATGGACAGAAAATGCGGTCTAACGCGTTGACCTAAACGGACGCGCATCCGTTTTTCATCCGCGCGCGATCTATTTTTGGCCCATTTTTTAGCCTGATTTGCGTTGGCGCGGACACGCGACGAATGCGCGCGCTCGCCTACTCCTGTCCCCGAACTCGTAGGTCTATGACACATTGGCCTCCCCTCACCCCATCCCCCTCGGCCAACAAACAACCCTCGCCTCGCCTCCTCCGTCACTGACGCCGCCTCCCATTTTTACCGGCGACTCTTCCAGCTGCCGCCGCCTCCACATCAGTCCAGCAACGTCGCCCCTGCCCCCCCTCCCGCCGCCGTTTTGCCGTCGGGGAGCAAACTGGTTCCCGCCGCCGCTTCCCCCATCACACAGCCACCCGCGACCAAGAAGACGCCTCGCTGCCCCGCCACATCCGACCGGCACGCTCGTCGGACGCCGTCACACTCGTCGGACACCGGCAGGGCAGCTAGCTGGTCTGTGGGCGCCGCGTCTCCCCTCGCCGGCCGTCTCCTTCTTCGACGCCCGCAAGTTGTTCGACAGTTTGCCAAGGTACGAAAATGGACTCCGCCGACGAGTTCTTTTTCACAATTTGAGGAGCGGCAACATTTGAGCAGTTCACTCAGTTTCATGAAGACATGCGTGATTGGGAAATTCACGTGCAACTGCAAAATGATTTGGTTGAGCATATGTGGACTCATGTTGTCAACCAATAGATGTATCTTCTTTTATTAGTTTGCAAAACTATGTGAAACATTTTTATTTGTATTTGGCTTATAAAATTATACTCTTTATTTGGGCGGCTAAACTGTTTTGCTTGTTACATTTTCATTTCACAATATGTTTAAATGCAAATCAATGTAAAATTAGACGGCTAGCCGGCCACGCCTGCACATATGGGTCGACGCGTTGGGCGCGCTGCTGACCCATATGAAAAACAGGGCGGACGACGCGCGGGCGGCCGTCCCAAACGGACAAAAAGTGGACGAAATCGCCGTCCCTTTGGGTTGGCCCGTGTGCTCTAAGTTGACAATTAATTGGTACTCCTTCGTTCGGAATTACTCGTCTAAGAAATAAATGTATCTAGATGTATTTTAATTGTAAATACGTCGATTTTTATGATAAGTAATTTCAAATGAGGGAGTATATTGATATAATTGGTACAGTATACAATGCAACTGTACCTCTTCCTGTTAACTCTGCTGCTAACACTGCAGCACGTACCATCAGGCGACGACACATGAGTGCGGCAGTGTCTATCACCAAGTCCTGGCAGAGGAGATGATAAAAAAAAAATCCTGGCAGAGGTACTGTCAAAAACAGACGTCGGGCGACGAGGTGGATCCAAGT
This sequence comes from Triticum urartu, assembly GCF_003073215.2. NCBI lineage: Eukaryota > Viridiplantae > Streptophyta > Magnoliopsida > Poales > Poaceae > Triticum > Triticum urartu. The sequence goes on along the minus strand of NC_053027.1, from coordinate 419,556,212 downwards.
ACCGCTGTTCTGCCGATGCCATTCCTCGGATTGGTCATGAGGATCGCAGCCCGAGGAATGTTTATGAAAATAGCAATTTGATGAGCAAACAAAAATACATACTTATGCAATCTTGATGACCAAAAAACAGCGAATGTTCATAAATGAAGACGAGAGAGAAGGAAGCAACGCACCTTGAGGTGCCGCTGCTGTATTGCTCGAGGCTAAATAACCTGGGTTTACATCACGGCGCAGAGATAGCGCAGTTACAACAAAGCGCGTAGTGCGCAGGGTGGGTTCAGTACATGGATTAGTGCAGCCGCAGTCTGAGCATCAGATGGACAGATGCATAGCCTAGATCTGAACTCTTGAAACGTCGGCGTTGGGAGCTCCTTCGTCATGACGTTAGCGAACTGTTATGTGGTAATAACATAGAGGTGCCTAAGTATTCTTTGAATTTATTTACCCCAAAGTGGCAGAAACTTGAATTGTTTATGGAAGTGAAATGTTACTTTTGACATGGCAATATTATGTCACACATTTGATCCATATGGATTGGAGAGTCGTCACTTCAAATATTAGGGTAGACTATCTCAACAAAGAAAGGGAAGTTTCCTTTGTGGCAATATGAGCTAGGGTTTCAAATTCCAGAAAGCTGGGATTTGAGTTTGGTTGGTCTTGGTTGTGTAGTGTTCCAAGTGTAAGCTAGGGCGAGGTGAATCTTGGTTGCAAAGTTTAGAAGAAAAATTTGAAAGATAGTCAAAATTTAATAACAACACAAAAATCAAAAGGCTCTAATTTTTAGGTGTTTCAGCCGAGCGCCATATACAAGGCATTGTCGGTAAGGTCTTTTCTGCGGTTAAAAAAGGAAAATATAATTATTTGTCGAGTGTTGCCCACTCAGAAAATGTGCCATGTGGGAGCAGCTGAGAGCACCTATAGAAGTTTGTCGAGTGCTTCTTTTCATGACACTTGACAGACTATTTCTCATTTTTTTAAAGTAAAATAGAAAACTGAAGGAAATATGTCCTAGAGGCAATAATAAAGTTGTTATTTATATTTCCTTATACCATGATAAATGTTTATTATTCATGTTAAAATTGTATTAACCGAAAACTTAATACATGTGTGAATACATAGACAAACAAAGTGTCACTAGTATGCCTCTACTTGACTAGCTCGTTAATCAAAGATGGTTAAGTTTCCTAGCCATAGACATGCGTTGTCATTTGATGAACGAGATCACATCATTAGAGAATGATGTGATGGACAAGACCCCATCTGTTAGCTTAGCATAATGATCGTTTAGTTTTATTGCTATTGCTTTCTTCATGACTTATACATGTTCCTCGGGCTATGAGATTATGCAACTCCCGAATACCGGAGGAACACCTTGTGTGATATCAAACGTCACAACGTGACTGGGTGATTATAAAGATGCTCTACAGGTGTCTCCGATGGTGTTTGTTGAATTGACATAGATCGAGATTAGGATTTGTCACTCCGTGTATCGGAGAGGTATCTCTGGGCCCTCTCAGTAATGCACATCACTATAAGCCTTGCAAGCAATGTGACTAATGACAGTTGCAGGATGATGCATTACGGAATGAGTAAAGAGACTTGCCGGTAACGAGATTGAACTAGGTATGATGATACCGACGATCGAATCTCGGGCAAGTAACATACCGATGACAAAGGAAACAACGTATGTTGTTATGCGGTTTGACCGATAAAGATCTTCGTAGAATATGTAGGAGCCAATATGAGCATCCAGGTTCCGCTATTGGTTATTGACCAGAGATGTGTCTCGGTCATGTCTACATAGTTTTCGAACCCGTAGGGTCTGCACGCTTAACGTTCAACGACGATTTGTATTATGAGTTATGTGATTTGATGTATGGAAGGTTGCTCGGAGTCCCGGATGAGATCACGGACGTGACGAGGAGTCTCGAAATGGTCGAGACGTAAAGATTGATATATTGGAAGGCTATATTCGGACATCGAAAAGGTTCCGAGTGATTCGGGTATTTTTTGGAGTACCGGAGAGTTACGGGAATTTGCCGGGGGGTTAATGGGCCTTGATGGGCCATAGTGGAAGAGAGGAGGAGGCGCTAGGTGTGGCACGTGCCCCCCTAGGCCCAATCCGAATTGTGGTAGGGTTTGGGGGGCACCCCCCGCCTTTCCTTCTCTCCCTCTTCCCTTCCTTCCCCCTCCTAGTTGGACTAGGAAAGGGGGGAAACCTACTTCTAGTAGGAGTAGGAATCCCCCCTTGGGGCGCGCCCTAGGAGGCCGGCCCTCCCCCTCCTCCACTCCTTTAAATACGGGGGAGGGGGCACCCCATAGACACATAAGTTGATCTTAGCCGTGTGTCGTGCCCCCCTCCACAGATTTCCATCTCGATCATATTGTCGTAGTGCTTAGGCGAAACCCTGCTTCGGTAACTGCATCATCACTGTCAACACGCCGTCGTGCTGACGAAACTCTCCCTCGACCTCAGCTGGATCTAGAGTTCGAGGGATGTCATCAAGCTGAACGTGTGCATATTATGGAGGTGTTGTGCGTTCGGTACTTGATCGGTTGGATCGCGAAGACACTCGACTACATCAACCGCGTTACTTAACGCTTCCGCTTTCGGTCTACGAGGGTACATGGACACACTCTCCCCTCTCGTTGCTATGCATCTCCTAGATAGATCTTGCGTGATCGTAGGACTTTTTTGAAATACTGCGTTCCCCAACAGTGGCATCCCAGCCAGGTCTATGCGTAGATGTTATATGCACGAGTAGAACACAAAGGAGTTGTGGGCGTGGGTACATACATATTGCTTGTCGTCACTAGTTATTTCTTGATTCGGCGGTATTGTTGGATGAAGCGGCCCGGACCGACATTACATGCCCGCGTTCATGAGACTGGTTCTACCGACGTGCTTTGCACACAGGTGGCTGGCGGGTGTCAGTTTCTCCAACTTTAGTTGAATCGGATTCAATGAACAGGGTTTTTTCTGAAGATCAAAAAGCAATCACTATACCGCGTTGTGGTTTTTGATGCATATGTAAGAACGGTTCTTGTTAAGCCCATAGCAACCACGTAAAACTTGCAACAACAAAGTAGAGGACGTCTAACTTGTTTTTGCAGGGCACGTTGTGATGTGATATGGTCAAGACGTGATTATATAAATTATTGTATGAGATAATCATGTTTTGTAACACAGTTATTGGCAACTGGCAGGAGCCATATGGTTGTCGCTTTATTGTATGAAATGCAATCACCATGTAATTGATTTACTTTATCACTAAGTGGCAGCGATAGTTGATACGTCTCCAACGTATCTATAATTTTTGATCGTTCCATGTTATTATATTATCTGTTTTGGATGTTTATGGGCTTTATTATGCACTTTTGTATTATTCGACTAACCTATTAACCCAGAGCCCAGTGCCAGTTTCTGTTTTTCCCTTGTTTTAGAGTACCGCAGAAAAGGAAAATCAAACAGAGTCCAATTGACCTGAAACTTCACGGAACTTATTTTTGGAACGGAAGCAATCCAGAAGACTTGGGGTGTACGTAAGGGAAGCAACGAGGAAGGCACGAGGCAAGGGGCACGCCCACCCCCTGGACGCGCCCTCCACCCTCGTGGGCACCTCGTGGCCCCCCTGGCGTATTTCTTCCTCCTATATATGCCAATATACCCTAAAACCATCGAGGAACACAATAGATCTGGAGTTCCGCCGCCAGAAGCCTCCGTAGCCACCGAAAACCAATCTAGACCTGTTCCGGCACCCTTCCGGAGGGGGAATCCCTCTCCGGTGGCCATCTTCATCATCCCGGCGCTCTCCATGATGAGGAGGGAGTAGTTCTCCCATGGGGTTGAGGGTATGTACCAGTAGCTATGTGTTTGATCTCTCTCTCTCTCTCTCGTGTTCTTGAGGTGATACGATCTTGATGTATCGCGAGTTTTGCCATTATAGTTGGATCTTATGATGTTTCTCCCCCTCTACTCTCTTGTAATGGATTGAGTTTTCCCTTTGAAGTTCTTATCGGATTGAGTCTTTAAGGATTTGAGAACACTTGATGTATGTCTTGCGTGGGATACCCGTGGTGACAATGGGGTATTCTATTTTTGGTATTTTTATGATAAAGAGAAATAAAGATGCAAGTAAAATAAATGGCAATGGAAATAACTAAGTATAGGAAGATTAATATGATGGAAAATAGACCCGGGAGCCATAGGTTTCACTAGAGGCTTCTCTCGAGAGCATAAGTATTACGGTGGGTGAACGAATTACTGTTGAGCAATTGACAGAGTTGAGCATAGTTATGAGACTATCTAGGTATGATCATGTATATAGGCATCACGTCCGAGACAAGTAGACTGAGTCCTGCCTGCATCTACTACTATTACTCCACACATCGACCGCTATCCAGCATGCATTTAGAGTATTAAGTTCAAGAGAACAGAGTAACGCTTTAATCAAGATGACATGATGTAGAGGGATAAACTCATGCAATATGATATAAACCCCATCTTGTTATCCTCGATGGCAACAATACAATACGTGCCTTGATGCCCCTACTGTCACTGGGAAAGGACACCGCAAGATTGAACCCAAAGCCAAGCACTTCTCCCATTGCAAAAAAGATCAATCTAGTAGGCCAAACCAAACTGATAATTCGAAGAGAGTTGCAAAGATAACCAATCATACATAAAAGAATTCAGAGAAGATTCAAATATTGTTCATAGATAAACTTGATCATAAACCCACAATTCATCAGTCTCAACAAACACACCGCAAAAGAAGATTACATCGAATAGATCTCCACAAGAGAGGGGGAGAACTTTGTATTGAGATCCAAAAAGAGAGAAGAAGCCATCTAGCTAATAACTATGGACCCGTAGGTCTGAAGTAAACTACTCACACTTCATCGGAGAGGCTATGGTGTTGATGTAGAAGCCCTCCGTGATCGATACCCCCTTCGGCGGAGCTCCGGAAAAGGCCCCAAGATGGGATCTCGTGGATACAGAAAGTTACAGCGGTGGAATTAGGGTTTTGGCTCCGTATCTGGTAGTTTGGGGGTACGTAGGTATATATAGGAGGAAGGAGTACGACGGTGGAGCAACATGGGCCCCACGAGGGTGGAGGGTGCGCCTGGGGGGGGGGGGGGGGGGGGGCCCCCCCTGGGGGGTAGGCGCGCCCCCTACCTCGTGCCTTCGTGGTTGATTGCTTGACGTAGGGTCCAAGTCCTCTGGATCATGTTCGTTCCAAAAATCACGTTCCTGAAGGTTTCATTCCGTTTGGACTCCGTTTGATATTCTTTTTCTGCGAAACTCTGAAATAGGCAAAAAACAACAATTCTGGGCTGGGCCTCCAGTTAATAGGTTAGTCCCAAAAATAATATAAAAGTGTATAATAAAGCCCAATAATGTCCAAAACAGGATATAATATAGCATGGAACAATAAAAAATTATAGATACATTGGAGACGTATCAAGCATCCCCAAGCTTAATTCCTGCTCGTCCTCGAGTAGGTAAATGATAAAAACAGAATTTTTGATGTGGAATGCTACTTGGCATAATTTCATTGTAATTCTCTTAATTGTGGTATGAATATTCAGGTCTGAAAGATTCAAGACAAAAGTTCAATATTGACATAGAAATAATAATACTTCGAGCATACTAACTAAGCAATTATGTTTCTTCAAAATAACATGTCCAACGAAAGTTATCCCTACAAAATCATATAGTCTGGCTATGCTCCATCTTCACCACACAAAGTATTTAAATCATGAACAACCCCGATGACAAGCGAAGCAATTGTTTCATACTTTTGGTGTTCTCAAACTTATTCAATCTTCACGCAATACATGAGCGTGAGACATGGACATAGCACTATAGGTGGAATAGAATGGTGGTTGTGGAGAAGACAAAAAGGGAAGATAGTCTCACATCAACTAGGCGTATCAACGGGCTGCGGAGATGCCCATTAATAGATATCAATGTGAGTAAGTAGGGATTGCCATGCAACGGATGCACTAGAGCTATAAGTATATGAAAGCTCAACAAAAAGAAACTAAGTGGGTGTGCATCCAACTCACTTGCTCACGAAGACCTAGGGCATTTTAAGGAAGCCCATCATTGGAATATACAAGCCAAGTTCTATAATGAAAAATTCCCACTAGTATATGAAAGTGATAACATAGGAGACTCTCTATGAAGATCTTGGTTCTACTTTGAAGCACAAGTGTGGTAAAAGGATAGTAGCATTGTCCCTTCTCTCTTTTTCTCTCACTTTTTGGGCGTTTTTTCTTTTTTTATGGCCTCTTTCTTTTATTTATTTATTTAGTCCAGAGTCTCTTCCCGACTTGTGGGGGAATCATAGTCTCCATCATCCTTTCCTCACTTGGGACAATGCTTTAAAAATAATGATCATCACACTTTTTTATTTACTTACAACTCAACAATTACAACTCAATACTTGGAACAAAATATGTGTAACGCCCCGAGACCGATGCGCCAGGTGTCTTCTAGTTATTCGTCGTCGTTGCCATGTCATTTGCTTGCGTGTTGCATCGTGTCATGTCATCATGTGCATTGCATCATCATGTTTCAAACCTGCATTCGTCCGGGTTCCCCCAGTTCCTTCTGTTGTCCGTTCTGAGCCCAATCACACTTGCACGCGCCCGCGGCATGTCTGAAATATTATTTTATAAATGGCCGGAAAATGTTCTCAGAATGGGATGAAAGTTGGCATGTGGTGTTGTTATGTTGTTAGTAGGTCGCCTGCCAAGTTTCATCACATTCGGAGTTCGTTTGATAGCCCAACCGTTAAACTATAGCGGCAGTATAGCCGGTCTAACGTCAGACGTTTTCGGTCTCCGGAAACCGTGCCAGGCTGCATCTCTCCCCTCTTCTCTCAGACCAACCCGCTCTTCACAATCCGCCAGACCCAGCCTAACCCTCTCTGCACAGTGCATCGACCCCTCGCGCGTGTCCGAAGCTTCCTCGAACCCGAACCGGACTTTCGTTACCGCTGGATCCGGAACATCCCCAAACATCTACAAAATATCTCCATTTTCTTAATTGGGCCCCCTAACCTATTTATCCGAGACCGTCCGATTTTAATCGAGGGCCCAGATGCACCCCAAATCCACTTGCTATATATACTTGAGGTCCAACCCTAAAAATTAGGAGGCTTGTCCCATCAGTGCAATCCCGCCGCCGCCACCCAGTCTGGATCCATCTCGGGATCCATCCCCTCCTCCTCGATTTCAGCCACCAGCCACCCATCGCTCTCCACTGCTTCATCCATCGATCCAATCCATCCACCCCACCCGGACGGACCAGCCACCTCCTCGTTTTGCATCCCCGTCCAACCAAGCAGCATAGCCCATCGTGCGCCGCCTTCCTCGAGCAGGAGCTCGACCTGCTGCCGGCGATCACCCCCGGCGTCAAGAAACAAGACCGCTACCCTGTTCCCCTTCCCCTTCCTTTCCCTCTCTAGTTTTCTCTCCTGCTACTCATCCCTCTGCTCGTTTTCCTTTGGGCAGGGGACCTCCATGGACGAACGCCAAGGCTGCTAAGAGGATCCGGATGCCGCCGGCTTGCCTCTGCTCCGCCTCCCCTCTCCAAATTTGCTCCATTCCCGGCGCCCTCCGTCTTGCTTGCCGCGGGAGCCCCAAGCAGATGCCGTCCGGAGCCTTGCTGCCGCGCCTGGATCCGCTCGTCTCCGTCGCCAGCGCCAAGTCCCGCCGCCAGCAGCGCCCCGGCCGTCCTCGTCCATGCGCTCGAGACATCGAGCGAGGACATCGCTGAGTCCATGGCCTCCTCCGAGCGCCGCCCCTTTGCGTTATCCACCACGGCTGAGCCGTCCTTCGACCAGTGCCCCGAGCTCCACCTCATCGCCTGAAGCCACTCCACCAAGGCCCCTGCCCTGCCTCTGCTTCTTTCGAATCAGGGAGGAGGACGCCCCTACCTCGGCTCGCTCGGTTCGCCCGCGCGTTGACCGCGTCGTCGCCTGCGTCGCCCGTCAAGTTCCCCGCTTCGCCCCTGCATTGAACCTGCCGCTGCAAGTCTCGCTGCGCCTGCAGCTGTTCCTATTTCTTCAGAACCAAGCGAGCAGAACGCGCCCGCTGACCACGCCCGTCCCTGCCTCGATCCAGTGGGATCGGCAGGGGCGATCCATCCAGCGCCGCGAGTGGGGCGGCCTGCCAGCGCCCGAGGCCCAGATGCGCGCCCTGCCGGCCTACCCCTCCTCCTCAAACGGGCCGAAGCCCATGGGTGAGGCCACCCCAGCGCCCCACCTTTTTTCCCCTCCTGCTGTTGGGCTTGTCCCAGTTTCGGCCCGTATATGTTTTTTTCCTGGTTCTGTGATTTGTCTAATTATCCAGAGAACTGCAGTTTTACAGAAAAACCATTGCACTTCATGCATATCCTAACTAATTAACCGTGCATCGGATTAAAACAATTTATATATGAAACTTGCTTAGAATTTTGTCTAGTTTCATAATATGTCATTTCCATCCATGTTTAAAATTCTTAAAATGATGTTTGTTTAAATTTATCCCTATGCCATGTTAAAATGATTTAATTCATAACTTAATAACCGTAGCTCCAGACCTAACAATCTTTATATGTAAATGGGGTAGAAAAATGCCTAGTTTAACATGGTGTACTTGTTTTGCATGCTTAATAACTATAAAATTTGGTTTAGGGCAGAACAACACCAAACCTATTATATGCATATCGGGTGGTCTTGCTGGACTTGTTTTACCATTGTCGAGGATGTCTTGTAGAACCGGGATACCGAGTCTGATCGGAATGTCTCGGGAGGAGGTCTATTCCTTCTTTGACCGTGAGAGCTTGTCATGGGCTAAGTTGGGACACCCCTGCAGGGATTTGAACTTTCGAAAGCCGTGCCCGCGGTTATGGGCAGATGGGAATTTGTTAACGTCCGGTTGTAGAAAACTTGAAGTTGACCTTAATTAAAATATATCAACCGCGTGTGTTACCGTGATGGTCTCTTCTCGGCGGAGTCCGGGAAGCGAACACGGTGTTGGAGTTATGCTTGACGTAGGTTGTTCTAGGATCACTTCTTGATCATAGTTTCTCGACCGTGCTTTGCCTTATCTTCTCGCTCTCATTTGCGTATGTTAGCCACCATATATGCTAGTCGCTTGCTGCAGCTCCACCTCATACCTTTACCTTACCCATAAGCTTAAATAGTCGTGATCGCGAGGGTGCGAGATTGCTGAGTCCCCGTGACTCACAGATACTTCCAAAACCAGTTTGCAGGTACTGATGTTACCGTGCAGATTACGCAACCAAGCTCAGGAGGAGCTCGATGAAGATCTTGTCCTTTGTGTTGTTCCGTTCTAGTTGATCAGTAGTGGAGCCCAGTTGGGGTCGATCGGGGATCTGTGTAGCATTTGGGGTAGTCTTCTTTTATTTTGGTTCCGTAGTCGGATCTTGATTGTATCTAGATGATGTAATGCTTTATTCATGTATTGTGTGAAGTGGCGATTGTAAGACAACTATGTATCTTTTTCCCTTATGTATTACATGGGTTGTGTGAAGATTACCTCACTTGCGACATTGCTTTTAATGCGGTTATGCCTCTAAGTCGTGCTTCGACACGTGGGAGATATAGCCGCATCGAGGGCGTTACAATATGACTCTATGTGAATGCCTTCGGCGGTGTACCGGGATATGCAATGAATCAGGAGTGACATGTATGAAAGAATTATGAACGGTGGCTTTGCCACGAATACAATGTCAACTATATGATCACGCAAAGCAATATGACAATGATGGAACGTGTCATAGTAAACGGGACGGTGGTAAGTTGCATGGCAATATATCTCGGAATGGCTATGGAAATGCCATGATAGGTAGGTATGGTGACTGTTTTGAGGAAGGTATATGGTGGGTGTATGATACCGGCGAAAGGTGTGCGGTATTAGAGAGGCTAGCAATGGTGGAAGGGTGAGAGTGCGTATGATCCGTGGACTCAACATTAGTCATAAAGAACTCATATACTTATTGCAAAAATCTACAAGTTATCAAAGCAAAGTATTACGCGCATGCTCCTAGGGGGATAGATTGGTAGGAAAAGACCATCGCTCGTCCCCGACCGCCACTCATAAGGAAGACAATCAATAAATAAATCATGCTCCGACTTCATTACATAACGGTTCACCATACGTGCATGCTACGGGAATCACAAACTTTAACACAAGTATTTCTCAAATTCACAACTACTCAACTAGCATGACTCTAATATCACCATCTCCATATCTCAAAACAATTATCAAGTTTCAAACTTCTCATAGTATTCAACACACTCATAAGAAAATTTTATTATTAATCTTGAATGCCTAACATAATTAAAGCAAATTACCATGCTGTTTTGTAGGACTCTCAAAATAATCTAAGTGAAGCATGAGAGAACAATGGTTTCTATAAAACAAATCTACCAATGTGCTCTAAAAGATATAAGTGAAGCACTAGAGCAAAAACTATATAACTCAAAAGATATAAGTGAAGTACATAGAGTATTCTAACAATTTCCAAATCATAAGTGTCTCTCTCGAAAAGGTGTGTGCAGCAAGGATGATTGTGGAAAACTAACAAATAAAGACTCAAATAATACAAGACGCTCCAAGCAAAACACATATCATTTGGTAAATAAAAATATAGCTCCAAGTAAAGTTACCGATAGAAGTAGACGAAAGAGGGGATGCCTTCCGGGGCATCCCCAAGCTTTGGCTTTTAGGTGTCCATAGATTATCTTGGGGTGCCATGGGCATCCCCAAGCTTGGGCTCTTGCCACTCCTTGTTCCATAATCCATTAAATCTTTACCCAAAACTTAAAAACATCACAACACAAAACTTAAAGTAGTAAATCTTGTAAGCTCCGTTAGCGAAAGAAAACAAAACACCACTTCAAGGTACTGTAATGAACTCATTCTTTATTTATATTGGTGTTAAACCTACTGTATTCCAACTTCTCCATGGTTTATAAACTACTATTTTACTAGCCATAGATTCATCAAAATAAGCAAACAACACACGAAAAACAGAATCTGTCAAAAACAGAACAGTGTAATAATCTGTAGCTAACGCAAGATCTGGAAACCCAAAAATTCTAAAATAAATTGCTGGACGTGAGGAATTTATATATTAATCATATGCAAAAATAATTAACTAAATATAGCTTTCCAAATAAAAATGGCTGCAGTTCTCGTGATCGCTAAAGTTTCTGTTTTTTACAGCAAGATTAAAAAGACTTTTCCCAAGTCTTCCCAACAGTTCTACTTGGCACAAACACTAATTAAACACAAAAAACACAACCAAAACAGAGGCTAAATAAATTATTTATTACTAAACAAGAGAAAAAATCAAGGAATAAAAATAAAATTGGGTTGCCTCCCAACAAGCGCTAGAGTTTAACGCCCTTAGCTAGGCATAAAAGCGAGGATAGATCTAGGTATTGCCATCTTTGGAAGGCAATCCATAAGTGGCTCTCATAATAGATTCATATGGTAATTTAATTTTCTTTCTAGGGAAGTGTTCCATGAATTTCCTTAACGGAAATTGGAATCTAATATTCCCTTCCTTCATATCAATAATTGCACCAATCGTTCTAAGGAAAGGTCTACCAAAAATAATAGGACATGAAGGATTGCAATCTATGTCAAGAACAATAAAATCCACGGGCACATAATTCCTATTTGAAATAATAAGAATATCATTAATTCTTCCCATAGGTTTCTTAATAATGGAATCCGCAAGGTGCAAATTTAAAGAGCAATATTTAAAATCACAGAAACCTAGCAAATCACACAAAGTCTTTGGAATCGTGAAGACACTAGCATCCAAATCACACAAAGCATAGCATTCATGATCTTTAATTTTAATTTTAATAGTAGGTTCCCACTCATCATAAAGTTTTCTAGGGATAGAAACTTCCAGCTCAAGTTTTTCTTCATAAGATTGCATCAAAGCATCAACGATATGTTTGGTAAAGGCTTTATTTTGACTATAAGCATGAGGAGAATTTAGCACGGATTTCAACAAGGAAATACTATATATCAAAGAGTAATTATCATAATTAAATTCCTTGAAATCCAAAATAGTGGATCCATTAATATTTAAAGTTTTGACTTCTTCAATCCCACTTTTAACAATTTTAGCATCAAGATCTAAAGACTCCGAATTTTTGGAACGTCTTCTAGGTAAAGGTGGATCATATTCAGTCCCATCATTATCAAGATTCATATTACAAAACAAAGATTTAATAGGGGACACATCAATAACTTTTAGATCTTCATCTTTATTATCATGGAAACTAGAAGAACACGCTTTTGTAAAGCAATCTTTCTTAGCACGCATCCTAGCGGTTCTTTCTTTGCACTCATCAATGGAAATTCTCATGGCTTAGAAAGACTTATTGATATCATGCTTAGGTGGAATAGATCTAAGCTTCAAAGAATCAACATCAAGAGAAATTCTATCAACGTTCCTAGCCAACTCATTAATCTTAAGCAATTTTTCTTCAACCAAAGCATTGAAATTATTTTGCGAGGTAATGAATTCTTTAATATTAGATTCAAAATCAGAGGGTATCTTATTAAAATTTCCATAAGAATTGTTGTAGGAATTACCATAATTATTAGAGGAATTACTAGGATACGACCTAGGATTAAAGTTTCCTCTATACGCGTTGTTACCAAAATTATTCCTACCAACAAAATTCATATCTAAAGATTCATTATTATTCTCAATCAAAGTAGACAAAGGCATATCATAAGGATCAGAAGAAACACTTTTATTAGCAAATAATTTCATAAGTTCATCCATCTTACCACTCAAAACATTAATTTCTTCTATCGCATGCACTTTCTTATTAGTAGATCTTTCAGTGTGCCATTGAGAATAATTAACCATAATATTATCTAGGAGTTTAGTAGCTTCTCCTAAAGTGATTTCCATAAAAGTGCCTCCCGTGGCCGAATCTAAAAGATTTCTAGAAGCAAAATTCAATCCAGCATAAATTTTTTGTATAATCATCCACAAATTCAAACCATGTGTAGGGCAATTACGTATCATTAATTTCATCCTCTCCCAAGCTTGTGCAACATGTTCATGATCAAGTTCCTTCAAATTCATAATATCGTTTTTAAGAGAGATGATCTTAGCGGGAGGAAAATACTTAGAGATAAAAGCATCTTTACACTTATTCCACGAATCAATACTATTTTTAAGCGAAGACAAAAACCAAGCTTTAGCATGATCTCTAAGCGAAAAAAGAAATAGCTTCAATTTAAAAATATCATTGTCCACATCTTTCATATTTTGCATATCACACAGATCAACAAAGTTGTTTAGATGGGTAGTGACATCTGCACTAGGAAGGCCGGAAAACGGATCTTTCATGACAAGATTCAGCAAATCAGCATTAATTTCACAAGATTCAGCATCAGTAAGAGGAGCAATCGGACTGCTAATAAAATCATTGTTTTTAGTATTGGTAAAGTCACACAATTTGGTATTATCTTGAGCCATTGTGACAAGCAAGCAATCCGATACACAAGCAAACAAGAAACGAGCAAAAAGAGGCGAATAGAGAAAGAGAGGGAGGATGGAGAGAGAGAGGGCGAATAAAACGGCAAGGGTGAAGTGGGGGAGAGGAAAACAAGAGGCAAATGGCAAATAATGTAATGCGGGAGATAAGGGTTTGTGATGGGTACTTGGTATGTTGACTTTTGCGTAGACTCCCTAGCAACAGCGACAGAAATCCTTCTTGCTACCTCTTGAGCACTGCGTTGGTTTTCCCTTGAAGAGGAAAGGGTGATGCAGCAGAGCAACATAAGTATTTCCCTCAGTTTTTGAGAACCAAGGTATCAATCCAGTAGGAGGCCACACACGAGTCCCTCGCACCTACACAAACAAATAAACTCCTCGCAACCAACGCGATAAAGGGGTTGTCAATCCCTTCATGGTCACCTACGAGAGTGAGATCTGATAGATATGATAAGATAATATTTTTGGTATTTTTATGATAAAGAGAAATAAAGATGCAAGTAAAATAAATGGCAAAGGAAATAACTAAGTATTGGAAGATTAATATGATGGAAAATAGACCCGGGGGCCATAGGTTTCACTAGAGGTTTCTCTCGAGAGCATAAGTATTACAGTGGGTGAACGAATTACTGTTGAGCAATTGACATAATTGAGCATAGTTATGAGAATATCTAGGTATTATCATGTATATAGGCATCACGTCTGAGACAAGTAGACTGACTCCTTCCTGCATCTACTACTATTACTCCACACATCGACCGCTATCCAGCATGCATCTAGAGTATTAAGTTCAAGAGAACAGAGTAACGCTTTAAGCAAGATGACATGATGTAGAGGGATAAACTCATGCAATATGATATAAGCCCCATCTTGTTATCCTCGATGGCAACAATAAAATACGTGCCTTGCTGCCCCTACCGTCACTGAGAAAGGACACCGCAAGATTGAACCCAAAGCTAAGCACTTCTCCATTGCAAGAAAGATCAATCTAGTAGGCCAAACCAAACTGATAATTCGATGAGACTTGCAAAGATAACCAATCATACATAAAAGAATTCATAGAAGATTCAAATATTGTTCATAGATAAACTTGATCATAAACCCACAATTCATCGGTCTTAACAAACACACTGCAAAAGAAGATTACATCGAATAGATCTCCACAAGAGAGGGGGAGAACTTTCTATTGAGATCCAAAAAGAGAGAAGAAGCCATCTAGCTAATAACTATGGACCCGTAGGTCTGAAGTAAACTACTCACACTTCCGGAGAGGCTATGGTGTTGATGTAGAAGCCCTCCGTGATCGATACCCCCTCCGGCGGTAGTGGTATTAGGGTTTTGGCTCCGTATCTGATCGTTTGGGGGTACGTAGGTATATATAGGAGGAAGGAGTACGTCGATGGAGCAACAGGGGGCCCATGAGGGTGGAGGGCGCGCCTGGGGGGCTAGGCGCGCCCCCTACCTCGTGGCCTCCCTGTTGGTTGCTTGACGTAGGGTCCAAGTCTTCTGGGTCTTGTTCGGTGAGAAAATCACGTTCCTGAAGGTTTCATTCTGTTTGGACTCCGTTTGATATTCCTTTTCTTCGAAACCCTAAAATAGGCAAAAAACAACAATTCTGGGCTGGGCCTCCGGTTAATAGGTCAGTCCCCAAAATAATATAAAAGTGTATAATAAAGCCCATTAATGTCCAAAACAGGATATAATATAGCATGGAACAATAAAAAATTATAGATACGTTGGAGACATATCACTTGACGTCTACTCCAAGTCCTCTGGATCACGTTTGTTCCAAAAAATAACTCTCCCGAAGGTTTCATTCCGTTTGGATTCTGTTTGATATTCCTTTTCCGCGAAACACTGAAATAGGCAAAAAACAGCAATTTGCACTGGGCCTTGGGTTAGTAGGTTAGTCCCAAAAAATAATATAAAAGTGTAAAATAAAGCCCATTAACATCCAAAACAGATAATATAATAGCATGGAACAATAAAAAATTATAGATACGTTGGAGACGTATCAAGCATCCCCAAGCTTAATTCCTGCTCGTCCTCGAGTAGGTAAATGATAAAAACAAAATTTTTGATGTGGAATGCTACCTAGCATAATTCTCAATGTAATTCTCTTTATTGTGGCATGAATATTCAGATCCGAAAGATTCAAGACAAAATTCTAATATTGACATAAAAATATTAATACTTCAAGCATACTAACTAAGCAATTATGTCTTCTCAAAATAACATGACAAAAGAATGTTCATCCCTACAAAATCATATAGTTTGGTCATGCTCCATTTTCGTCGCACAAGAATGCTCTCATCATGCACAACCCCGATGACACGCCAAGCAATTGTTTCACACTTTAGTAATCTCAATCTTTTTAAACTTTCATGCAATACATGATCGTGAGCCATGGATATAGCACTATGGGTGGAATAGAATATTATGATGGGGGTTATGTGGAGAAGACAAAAAAGGAGAAAGTCTCACATCGACGCGGCTAATCAATGGGCTAGGGAGATGCCCATCAATTGATGTCAATGCACGGAGTAGGGATTGACATGCAATGGATGCACTAGAGCTATAAATGTATGAAAGCTCAACAAAAGAAACTAAGTGGGTGTGCATCCAACTTGCTTGCTCACGAAGACCTAGGGCATTTGAGGAATCCCATCATTGGAATATACAAGCCAAGTTCTATAACAAAAAATTCCCACTAGTATATGAAAGTGACAAAACAAGAGACTCTCTATCATAAAGATCATGGTGCTACTTTGAAGCACAAGTGTGGAAAAAAAGGATAGTAGCATTGCTCCTTTTTATTTCTTTTTTGGCCTTCTTTTTTTTGGGACAATGCTCTATTAATGATGATCATCACACTTCTATTTATATACAATTCAATGATTACAACTCGATACTAGAACAAAGTATGACTCTATATGAATGCCTCCAGCGGTGTACCGGGAAGGGCAATGAATTAAGAGTGACATGTATGAAAAATTATGAACTATGGCTTTGCCACAAATACGATGTCAACTACATGATCATGCAAGGAAATATGACAATGATGATGTGTGTCATGATAAATGGAACGATGGAAAGTCGCATGGCAATATATCTCGGAATGGCTATGGAAATGCCATAATAGGTAGGTATGGTGGCTGTTTTGAGGAAGATATAAGGAGGCTTATGTGTGATAGAGCGTATCATATCACGGGGTTTGGATGCACCGGCGAAGTTTTCACCAACTCTCAAGGTGAGAAAGGGCAGTGCACGGTACCGGAGAGGCTAGCAATTATGGAAGGGTGAGAGTGCGTATAATCAATGGACTCAACATTAGTCATAACGAACTCACATACTTATTGCAAAAATCTACAAGTCATCAAACCCAAAGAACTAGCGCATGCTCCTAGGGGGATAGATTGGTTGGTAAAGACCATCGCTCGTCCCCGACCGCCACTCATAAGGAAGACAATCAAGTAACACCTCATGTTTCAAATTTGTTACACAACGGTCACCATACGTGCATGCTACAGGACTTGCAAACTTCAAGGCAAGTATTTCTCAAATTCACAACTAATCAACTAGCATACCCTAATATTACCACCTTTATATCTGAAAACAATTATCAAGTATCAAACTTCTCCTAGTACTCAATGCACTTTTTATGAAAGTTTTTATTATACTAATCTTGGATGCCTATCATATTAGGACTAAATTCATAACCAAAGAAAATTACTATGCTGTTCTAAAGGACTCTCAAAATAGTATAAGTGAAGCATGAGAGATCAATAATTTCTATAAAATAAAACAACCACCGTGCTCTAAAAGATATAAGCGAAGCACTAGAGCAAAATTATCTAGCTCAAAAGATATAAGTGAAGCACATAGAGTATTCTAATAAATTCCGATTCATGTGTGTCTATCCCAAAAGGTGTGTATATCAAGGATGATTGTGGTAAAATAAAAAGGAAAGACTCAAATCATACAAGACGCTCCAAGCAAAACACATATCATGTGGTGAATAAAAATATAGCCTCAAGTAAAGTTACCGATAGAAGAAGACGAAAGAGGGGATGCCTTCCGGGGCATCCCCAAGATTAGGATTTTGGTTGTCCTTGAATTTTACATTGGGGTGCCTCGGGCATCCCCAAGCTTAGGCTCCTTCCACTCGTTGTTCCATAATCCATCAAATCTTTACCCAAAACTTGAAAACTTCACAACACAAAACTTAAACAGAAAATCTCATGAGCTCCGTTAGTAAAAGAAAACAAACCACCACTTAAGGTATTGTAATGAACTCATTCTTTATTTATATTGGTGTTAAACCTACTATATTCCAACTTATCTATGGTTCATACACTCAAATACTAGCCATAGATTCATCAAAATAAGCAAACAACACACGAAAAACAGAATCTGTCAAAAACAGAACAGTCTGTAGTAATCTGTAGGTTTAGAATACTTATGAACCCCAGAAATTCTAAAATAAATTGCTGGACGTGAGGCATTTATCTATTAATAATCTGAAAAAAGAATTAACTAAATATCACTCTCTAGTAAAAAATGGCAGTTAATCTCGTGAGCGCTAAAGTTTCTGTTTCTACAGCAAGATCGCAAAGACTTTCCTCAAGTCTTCCAAAAGGTTATACTTGGCACAAACACTAATTAAAAGCATAAAACCACATCTAAACAGAGGCTAGATGAATTATTTATTGAATAACAGCAAGGAAAAATATTGGATTGTCTCCCAACAAGCGCTCGTCTTTAAAGCCTTATAGCTAGGCATAAGATTTCAACGATGCTCACATGAAAGACAAGAATTGAAGCACAAAGAGAGCATCATAAAACACGTGACAAACACATCTAAGTCTAACATAATTCCTATGCATAGGCATTTTATAGGCAAACAAATTATCAAGGATAGCAAAAACTAGCATATACAAGGAAGCGGAAAGAAACAATAGCAATCTCAACATAACGAGAGGTAATTTAGTAACATGAAAATTTCTACAACCATATTTTCCTCTCTCGTAATAAGTACATGTAGGATCATAATCAAATTCAATAATATAGCTATCACAAAACATATTCTTAACACGATCCACATGTATGCAAAGTTGACACTCTTCCAAAATAGTGGGATTAACATTAACTAAAGTCATGACCTCTCCAAACCAACTTTTATCAAAAACTTCATAAGATTGAACATTCTCCAAATATGTGGGATCTAAAGTTGACACTCTTGCAAACCCACTTTCAATATTATTGCAAACATTATTATCAATCTCATATTCATCATGGGGCTTAAATAAATTTTCAAGATCAAAAGAAGAATCACCCCAATCATGATCATTGCAACAAGTAGTAGACATAGCAAAAGTAGCATCCCCAAGCTTAGGGTTTTCCATATTATAAGAACAATTGACATTAATTGAATTTATACTATCATCATTGCAATCATGCTTTTTATTCAAAGATCCATCGTGAATCACTCCATAATGTACTTCATCAGAATTTTCAGATTCACGAATTTCAAGCAAAACTTCATAAAGATAATCTAGTGCACAAAACTCACTAGCAATTGATTAATCATAATTGGATCTCTTAAAAATATTAGCAAGCGGATGAGGATGCATAGATATTAGGTTCTCTGTTTAGCAATAAATAAACAACTATTCCAACCAAACGAGCCCAGGAAGACATCAAAGAAAACGAAAAGAAGAACAAAAGAAGGGTGAATAAAACGGCAAGGGTGAAGTGGGGGAGAGGAAAATGAGAGGCAAATGGCAAATAATGTAATGTGAGGGATAAGAGTTTGTGATGGGTACTTGGTGATACGTCTCCAACGTATCTAAATTTTTTTGATTGCTCCATGCTATATTATCTAGTGTTTTGGGCAATATTGGGCTTTATTTTCCACTTTTATATTATTTTTGGGACTAACCTATTAACCGGAGGCCCAGCCCAGATTTGCTGTTTTATGCCTATTTCAGTGTTTTGAAGAAAAGGAATATCAGACGGAGTCGAAACGGAACGAAATCAACTAGAGAAGTTATTTTTGGAACGAAAGCCACCCGATGGACTTGGACCCCACGTCAAGGAAGGAAGGAGGAGCTCACGAGCCCTGCCTCATGGGGCCCTCGTGGCTCCCCTGGCGTGCTTCTTCTGCCTATATAACTCCATATACCGTAAAACTTCCAGAACAGAGATTAGATCGGGAGTTCCGCCGCCAGAAGCCTTTGTAGCCACCGAAAACCAATCCAGACCCGTTCTGGCACCCTGCCGGAGGGGGCAATCCCTCTCCGGTGGCCATCTTCATCATCCCGGCGCTCTCCATGACGAGGAGGGAGTAGTTCTCCCTCGGGGCTGAGGGTATGTACCAGTAGCTATGTGTTTGATCTCTCTCTCTCTCGTGCTCTTGATTTGGCACGATCTTGATGTATTGCGAGCTTTGCTATTATAGTTGGATCCTATGTTTCTCCTCCCCCTCTTCTCTCTTGTAATGAATTGAGTTTTCCATTTGGAGTTATCTTATCGGATTGAGTCTTTAAAGATTTGAGAACACTTGATGTATGTCTTGCCGTGCGTATTTGTGGTGACAATAGGATATCACGTGCCACTTGATGTATGTCTTGGTGATCAACTTGCTGGTTTCGTGACATTGGGAACCTATGCATAGGGGTTGGCACACGTTTTCGTCGTGATTCTCCGGTAGAAACTTTGGGGCACTCTTTGAGGTCCTTTGTGTTGGTTGAATAGATGAATCTAAGATTGTGTGATGCATATCCTATAATCATGCCCACGGATACTTGAGGTGACATTGGAGTATCTAGGTGACATTAGGGTTTTGGTTGATTTGTGTCTTAAGGTGTTATTCTAGTACGAACTCTAGGGCTGTTTGTGACAATTATAGGAATAGCCCAACGGATTGATTGGAAAGAATAACTTTGAGGTGGTTTCGTACCCTACCATTATCTCTTCGTTCGTTCTCCACTATTAGTGACTTTGGAGTGACTCTTTGTTGCATGTTGAGGGATAGTTATGTGATCCAATTATGTTAGTATTGTTGAGGGAACTTACACTAGCGAAAGTATGAACCCTAGGCCTTGTTTCCTAGCATTGCAATACCGTTTACGCTCACTTTTATCACTTTTTACCTTGCTGTTTTTATAATTTCAGATTACAAATACCTTTATCTACTATCCATATACCACGTGTATTACCATCTCTTCGCCGAACTAGTGCACCTATACAATTTACCATTGTATTGGGTGTGTTGGGGACACAAGAGACTCTTTGTTATTTGGTCGCAGGGTTGCTTGAGAGAGACCATCTTCATCCTACGCCTCCTATGGATTGATAAACCTTAGGTCATCCACTTGAGGGAAATTTGCTACTGTCCTACAAACCTCTGCACTTGGAGGCCCAACAACGTCTACAAGAAGAAGGTTGTGTAGTAGACATCAAGCTCTTTTCTGGCGCTGTTGCCAGGGAGGTTAGCGCTTGAAGGTATATCTTTAGATCTTGCAATCGAGTCTTTTAGTTTCTTGTTTTATCACTAGTTTAGTCTATAAAAGAAAACTATAAAAAATGGAATTGAGTTTGTCTCATACGCTTCACCTTTTTAATATCTTTTGTGAGTATGATGGAAAGGATAATTGTGCTCAAGTGCTAGAAGAAGAAATCTATAAAATGTTTGGCACTAAATATTTGAATGATGAGCATGATTGCAATGTTGTTAGTATGAATTCCTTGAATATCCATGATGCTAATGATATGCAAAGCCACAAGCTTGGGGAAGCTATGTTTGATGAAGATGATATTTTTTGTCCCCCATGTTTTGATGAGAAAATTTATTATGATGAAAGCATGCCTCCTATTTATGATAATTATATTGATGAAAGTGGATTTGGAGAGGTCATGACTTTATTTCGTGATGAATCCACTATTCCGGAAGAGGTTCCAATTGATTATGAGAACAAAGTTGCTATCTATGATGATTATTGTGATGACTTGTATTCTATAAAGAATAATGATATCCATGAAACTTGTCATCATGATTTTAACTTTCAATTGGATTATGCCTCACATGATAGTTATTTTGTTAAGTTTGCTCCCACTATTATTAATGAGAAGAATTTTGCTTATGTGGAGAGTAGTAAATTTTCTATGCTTGTAGATCATGAAAAGAATGCTTTAGGTGCTGGTTATATTGTTGAATTCAGTCATGATGCTACTGAAAATTATTATGAGGTAGGAATATATGCTTGTAGGAATTGCAATAATATCAAGTTTCCTCTCTATGTGCTTAAAGTTTTGAAGTTATGCTTGTTTTACCTTCCTATGCAAGTTGATTCTCGTTCCCATAAGTTATTTGCTCAAAAAATACCTATGCATAGGAAGTATGTTAGACTTAAATGTGCTAGTCATATTCTTCATGATGCTCTCTTTATGTTACAATTCTTATCTTTTATGTGAGCATCGTTGAAATCATCATGCCTAGCTAGGGGCGTTAAACGATAGCGCTTGTTGGGAGGCAACCCAATTTTATTTTAGTTCCTTGCTTTTTGTTCCTGTTTAGTAATAAATAATTCATCTAGCCTCTGTTTAGATGTGGTTTTATGCTTTTAATTAGTGTTTGTGCCAAGTAGAACCTTTGGGAAGACTTGGGGAAAGTCTTGTTGATCATGCTGTAAAAAACAGAAACTTTAGCGCTCACGAGAATTGCTGCCATTTTTATTTGGAGAGTGATATTTAGTTAATTCTTTTTTAAGGTGATTAATAGATAAGTTACTCAGGTCCAGAAATTTATTTGAGAATTTTATGAGTTCCAGAAGTATACGTTTGATCCATATTACTACAGACTGTTCTGTTTTTGACAGATTCTGTTTTTCATGTGTTGTTTACTTATTTTGATGAATCTATGGCTAGTAAAATAGTTTATAAACCATAGAGAAGTTGGAATACAGTAGGTTTAACACCAATGTAAATAAATATTGAGTTCATTACAGTACATTGAAGTGGTGATTTATTTTCTTATACTAACGGAGCTTACGAGTTTTCTGTTAAGTTTTGTGTTGTGAAGTTTTCAAGTTTTGGGTAAAGATTCGATGGACTATGGAATAAGGAGTGGCAAGAGCCTAAGCTTGGGGATGCCCAAGGCACCCCAAGGTAATATTCAAGGACAACCAAAAGCCTAAGCTTGGGGATGCCCCGGAAGGCATCCCCTCTTTCGTCTTCATTCATCGGTAACTTTACTTGGAGCTATATTTTTATTCGCCACATGATATGTGTTTTGCTTGGAGCGTCATTTTATTTAATTATGTTTTGCTTGCTGTTTGAATAGAATACCAAGATCTGAAATTATTAAATTTTATAGAGTCTTCACATAATTGCATAATTATTAAACTACTCATTGATCTTCACTTATATCTTTCGGAGTAGTTTGTCATTTGCTCTAGTGCTTCACTTATATCATTTAGAGCATGGTGGTAGTTTTATTTTGAAGAAACATATGAACTCTCATGCTTCACTTATTTTATTTTGAGAGTCTTAAATAGCATGGTAATTTGCTTAAAATCCTAATATGCTAGGTATTCAAGAATAATAAAATTCTCTTATGAGTGTGTTGAATACTATGAGAAGTTTGATACTTGATAATTGTTTTGAGATATGGAGATGGTGATATTAGAGTCATACTAGTTGAGTAGTTGTGAATCTGAGAAATACTTGTGTTGAAGTTTGTGATTCCCGTAGCATGCACGTATCATGAACCGTTATGTGATGAAGTCGGAGCATGATTTATTCATTGATTGCCTTCCTTATGAGTGGCGGTCGGGGACGAGCGATGGTCTTTTCCTACCAATCTATCCCCCTAGGAGCATGCACGTAGTACTTTGTTTTGATAACTAATAGATTTTTGCAATAAGTATGTGAGTTCTTTATGACTAATGTTGAGTCCATGGATTATACGCACTCTCATCCTTCCACCATTGCTAGCCTCTCTAGTACCGCGCAACTTTCGCCGGTACCATAAACCCACCATACACCTTCCTCAAAACAGCCACCATACCTACCTATTATGGCATTTCCATAGCCATTTCGAGATATATTGCCATGCAACTCTCCATCATTCCATTCATCATGACACATTCATCATTGTCATATTGCTAGCATGATCATGTAGTTGACATAGTATTTGTGGCAAAGCCACCGTTCATAATTCTTTCATACTTGTCACTCTTGATTCATTGCATATCCCGATACACCGCCGGAGGCATCCATATAGAGTCATACTTTGTTCTAGTATCGAGTTGTATCATTGAGTTATAAATAAATAGAAGTGTGATGATCATCATTCAATAGAGCATTGTCCCAAAAAAAGGCCAAAAAAAGAAAGGTCAGATAAAAAAAGAAAGGCCAAAAAAGGGAAAGGCCAAATAAAAAAATAAAAAATAAAAATAAAAGGGACAATTCTACTATCCTTTTACCACACTTGTGCTTCAAAGTAGCACCATGATCTTCATGATAGAGAGTCTCCTATGATTGTCACTTTCATATACTAGTGGGAATCTTTCATTATATAACTTGGCTTGTATATTCCAATGATGGGCTTCCTCAAAATGCCCTAGGTCTTCGTGAGCAAGCGAGTTGGATGCACACCCACTAGTTTCTTTTGTTGAGCTTTCATATACTTATAGCTCTAGCGCATCCGTTGCATGGCAATCCCTACTCACTCACATTGATATCTATTTATGGGCATCTCCATAGCCCGTTGATACGCCTAGTCGATGTGAGACTATCTTCTCCCTTTTTTGTCTTCTCCACAACCACCATTCTATTCCACCTATAGTGCTATATCCATGGCTCACGCTCATATATTGCGTGAAGATTGAAAAAGTTTGAGAACATCAAAAGTATGAAACAATTGCTTGGCTTGTCATCGGGGTTGTGCATGATTTAAATACTTTGTGTGGTGAAGATAGAGCATAGCCAGACTATATGATTTTGTAGGGATAGCTCTCTTTGGCCATGTTATTTTGAGAAGACATGATTGCTTAGTTAGTATGCTTGAAGTATTATTATTTTTATGTCAATATTAAACTTTTGTCTTGAATCTTATGGATCTGAATATTCATATCACAAGTAGGAAGAATTACATTGAAATTATGCCAACTAGCATTCCACATCAAAAATTATCTTTTTATCACTTGGTATGTCTTGACTTGTGCGTAGATCTCCCGGCAACGTCGCCAGAAATCCTTCTTGCTACCTCTTGAGCACTGCGTTGGTTTTCCCTTGAAGAGGAAAGGGTGATGCAGCAAAGTAGCATAAGTATTTCCCTCAGTTTTTGAGAACCAAGGTATCAATCCAGTAGGAGACTACACGCAAGTCCCTCGTACCTACACAAACAAATAAGAACCTCACAACCAACGCGATAAAGGGGTTGTCAATCCCTTCACGGTCACTTACGAGAGTGAGATCTGATAGAGATAATAATAATAAGATAAATATTTTTGGTATTTTTATGATATAAATTTAAAGTAAAGATTGCAAAATAAACGGTGCCAGAAATAACTTGTTGACGGGAGATTAATATAATGGAGAATAGACCCGGGGGCCATAGGTTTCACTAGTGGCTTCTCTCAAGATAGCATAAGTATTACAGTGGGTGAACAAATTACTGTCGAGCAATTGATAGAAAAGTGAATAATTATGAGAATATCTAGGCATGATCATGTATATAGGGATCACGTCCGCGACAAGTGGACTGACTCATGCCTGCATCTACTACTATTACTCCACACATCGACCGCTATCCAGCATGCATCTAGAGTATTAAGTTCATAAGAACAGAGTAACACATTAGGTAAGATGACATGATGTAGAGGGATAAACTCAAGCAATATGATATGAACCCCATCTTTTTATCCTCGATGGCAACAATACAATACGTGTCGTTTCCCTTTCTGTCACAGGGATCGAGCACCGCAAGATTGAACCCAAAGCTAAGCACTTCTCCCATTGCAAGAAATATCAATCTAGTAGGCCAAACCAAACTAATAATTCGAAGAGACTTGCAAAGATAACCAATCATACATAAAAGATTTTAGAGAAGAATCAAATATTGTTCATAGATAGACTTGATCATAAACCCACAATTCATCGGATCTCGACAAACACACCGCAAAAAGAGTTACATCGAATAGATCTCCAAAAAGATCGAGGAGAACTTTGTATTGAGATTCAAAGAGAGAGAAGAAGCCATCTAGCTAATAGCTATGGACCCGAAGGTCTGAAGTAAACTACTCACACATCATCGGAGGGGCCATGGAGTTGATGTAGAGGCCCTCCGTGATCGATACCCCCTTCGACGGAGCTCCGGAAAAGGCCCCAAGATGGGATCTCTTGGGTACAGAAGGTTGCGGTGGTGGAAATAGGGTTTCGTGATGCTCCTGGATGTTTTCAGGGTATATGAACATATATAGGAGGAAGAAGTAGGTCGGTGGAGTCACGAGGGGGGAGGGCGCGCCCTCCTACCTCGTGGCCACCTCGTTGGTTGCTTGACGTCTACTCCAAGTCCTCTAGATCACGTTTGTTCCAAAAATAACTCTCCCGAAGGTTTCATTCCGTTTGGATTCCGTTTGATATTCCTTTTCTGCGAAACACTGAAATAGGCAAAAAACAACAATTTGCACTGGGCCTTGGGTTAGTAGGTTAGTCCCAAAAATAATATAAAAGTGTAAAATAAAGCCCATTAACATCCAAAACAGATAATATAATAGCATGGAACAATAAAAAAATTATAGATACGTTGGAGACATATCAGAGAACAAAGTAGGGACTTTGATTGACTTGCCCGATGATCGATAAGCCATTCAGAATAAATGGATCTTCAAGAGGAAGACGGACGCTGATAGTAGTGTTACTATCTACAAAGCTTGAATTGTCGCAAAAGGTTTTCAACAAGTTCAAGGTGTTGAATACGATGAGATTTTCTCACTCGTATTGTTGCCTAAAAATCTGTCCCAATCATGTTAGCAGTTGCCGCATTTTATGAAATCTAGCAAATGGATATCAAAACTACATTCCTTAATAGATTTATTAAAAAGGAGTTGTATATGATGCAACTAGAAGGTTTTTTTCAATCCTAAAGGTGTAAACAAAGTGTGCAAGATCCAGTGATCCATCTATGGACTGGTGCAAGCATCTCGGAGTTGGAATATACGCTTTGATGAGTTGATCAAAGCATATAGTTTTATACAGACTTGCGGCGAAGCCTGTATTTACAAGAAAGTGAGTGGGAGCACTATAGTATTTCTGATAAATATATGTGAATGACATATTGCTGACCGGAAATGATGTAGAATTTTCTGGAAAGCATAAAGGAGAATTTGAAAGGAGTTTTTCAAAGAAAGAATTACCTGTAAAGCTACTTACATATTGGGCATCAAGGTCTATAAAGATAGATCAAGACGCTTGATAAGACATTCGATGAGTACATACCTTGATAAGATTTTGAAGGATTTCAAATGGATTAGTCAAAGAAGGAGTTCTTGCCTGAGTTGTAAGGTGTGAAATTGAGTAAAAACTCAAAACCCGTCCACGGCAGAAAATAGAAAGAGAATGAAAAGTCATTCCCTATGCCTCAGTCATAGGTTCTATAAAGTATGCTATGTTGTGTACCAGACCTATTGTATACCCTAGCATGATTCTGGCAAGGGAGTACAATAGTGATCTAGGAGTGGATTAATGGACTACGGTCAAAATTATCCTTAGAGGACTAAGGAAATATTTCTCGGTTATGGAGGTGATAAAAGAGTTCGTCGTAAAGAGTTATGTCGATGCAAGCTTTTTACACCGATCTAGATAACTCTAAGTCTCGATCTAGATACATATTGAAAGTGGGAGAAATTAGCTAGAGTTGCGCCGTGCAAAGTATTGTAGACATAGAAATTTGCAAAATACATACGGATCTGAATTTGCAGACCCGTAGACTAAACTTCTCTCACAAGCAAAACATGATCACTCTTTGGGTGTTAATCACATAGCGATGTGAACTAGATTATTGACTCTAGTAAACCCTTTGGGTATTAGTCACATGAAGATGTAAACTAATGACATAAAGATGTGAACTATTGGTGTGAAATCACATGACGATGTGAACTAGATTATTAACTCTAGTGCAAGTGGGAGAATGAAGGAAATATGCCCTAGAGGAAATAATAAAATTGTTATTTATATTTCCTTATATCATGATGAATGTTTATTATTCATGCTAGAATTGTATTAACCAGAAACTTAGTACATGTGTGAATACATAGACAAACAGAGTGTCACTAGTATGTCTCTACTTGACTAGCTCGTTAATCAAAGATTGTTAAGTTTCCTACCCATAAACATGAGTTGTCATTTGATGAACGGGATCACATAATTAGAGAATGATGTGATGGACAAGACCCCATCCGTTAGCTTAGCATAATGATCGTTTAGTTTTATTGCTATTGCTTTCTTCACGACTTATACATGTTCCTCAGACTATGAGATTATGCAACTCCCGAATACTGGAGGTGTTGGAAATATGCCCTAGAGGCAATAATAAATTAGTTATTATTATATTTCATTGTTCATGATAATCGTTTATTATCCATGCTAGAATTGTATTGATAGGAAACTCAGATACATGTGTGGATACATAGACAACACCATGTCCCTAGTAAGCCTCTAGTTGACTAGCTCGTTGATCAATAGATGGTTACGGTTTCCTGACCATGGACATTGGATGTTGTTGATAACGGGATCACATCTTTAGGAGAATGATGTGATGGACAAGAACCAATCCTAAGCCTAGCACAAGATCGTGTAGTTCATATGCTAAAGCTTTTCTAATGTCAAGTATCATTTCCTTAGACCATGAGATTGTGCAACTCCCGGATACCGTAGGAGTGCTTTGGGTGTGCCAAACGTCACAACGTAACTGGGTGGCTATAAAGGTGCACTACGGGTATCTCCGAAAGTGTCTGTTGGGTTGGCATGAATCGAGACTGGGATTTGTCACTCCGTGTAACAGAGAGGTATCTCTGGGCCCACTCGGTAGGACATCATCATAATGTGCACAATGTGACCAAGGAGTTGATCACGGGATGATGTGTTACGGAATGAGTAAAGAGACTTGCCGGTAACGAGATTGAACAAGGTATCGGGATACCGACGATCGAATCTTGGGCAAGTATCATACCGATAGACAAAGGGAATTGTATACGGGATTGATTGAATCCTTGACATCGTGGTTCATCCGATGAGATCATCATGGAGCATGTGGGAACCAACATGGGTATCCAGATCCCGCTGTTGGTTATTGACCGGAGAGTTGTCTCGGCCATGTCTGCATGACTCCCGAGCCCGTAGGGTCTACACACTTAAGGTTCGATGACGCTAGGGTTATAGGGAAAGTATGTACGCGGTTACCGAATGTTGTTCGGAGTCCCGGATGAGATCCCGGACGTCACGAGGAGTTCCGGAATGGTCCGGAGGTAAAGATTTATATATGGGAAGTCCCGTTTTGGTCACCGGAAAAGTTTCGGGTGCTATCGGTAACGTATTGGGACCACCGGGAGGGTCCCGGGGGTCCACCAGGTGGGGCCACCAGCCCTAGAAGGCTGTGTGGGCCAAGTGTGGGAGGGGACCAGCCCCAGGTGGGCTGGTGCGCCCCCCACCAAGGCCCAAGGCGCAAGGGAGAGAGGGAGGGGGCAAACCCTAGGTCCAGATGGGCCTTAAGGCCCACCCTAGGTGCGCCCCCTCTCTCCCCCTTGGCCGCCACCCTAGATGGGTTTTGGGGCTGCCGCCACCCCTAGGGAGGGAACCCTAGATGGGGGCGCAGCCCCTCCCCTTCCCCTATATATACTTGAGGTATTGGGGGCTGCAAGACACACAAGATCATCTCCCTCTTGGCGCAGCCCTACCTCTCTCCCTCCCCGTCTCTCGTAGTGCTTGGCGAAGCCCTGCTGGAGTTCCGCGCTCCTCCACCACCACCACGCTGTCATGCTGCTGCTGGACGGAGTCTTCCCCAACCTCTCCTTCTCCCCTTGCTGGATCAAGGCGTGGGAGACGTCACCGGGCTGCACGTGTGTTGAACGCGGAGGCGCCGTTGTTCGGCGCTTAGATCGGAATCAACCGCGATCTGAATCGCTGCGAGTACGACTCCTTCATCCGTGTTCTTGCAACGCTTCCGCTTAGCTATCTACTAGGGTATGTAGATGCACTCCCCTTCCCCTTGTTGCTAGATTACTCCATAGATTGATCTTGATGATGCGTAGAAAATTTTAAATTTCTGCTACGATCCCCAACAGTGGCATCATGAGCTAGGTCTATGCGTAGTTTCTATGCACGAGTAGAACACAAGTTGTTGTGGGCGTCGATTTTGTCAATTTACTTGCCGTTACTAGTCTTATCTTGATTCGACAGCATCGTGGGATGAAGCGGCCCGGACCGACCTTACACGTACTCTTACGTGAGACAGGTTCCACCGACTGACATGCACTAGTTGCATAAGGTTGCTAGCGGGTGTCCGTCTCTCCCACTTGATTCGATGAAAAGGGTCCTTATGAAGGGTAAATAGAAATTGGCATATCACGTTGTGGTTTTGGCGTAGGTAAGAAACGTTCTTGCTAGAAACCTATAGCAGCCACGTAAAAACTTGCAACAACAATTAGAGGACGTCTAACTTGTTTTTGCAGCATGTGCTGTGTGATGTGATATGGCCAAAAGGATGTGATGAATGATATATGTGATGTATGAGATTGATCATGTTCTTGTAATAGGAATCAAGACTTGCATGTCGATGAGTATGACAACCGGCAGGAGCCATAGGAGTTGTCTTAATTTATTTATGACCTGCGTGTCAACATAAACATCATGTAATTAATTTACTTTATTGCTATACCGTTAGCCATAGTAGTAGAATTAATAGTTGACGAGACAACTTCATGAAGACACGATGATGGAGATCATGATGATGGAGATCATGGTGTCATGCCGGTGACGATGATGATCATGGCGCCCCGAAGATGGAGATCAAAAGGAGCAAAATGATATTGGCCATATCATGTCACTATTTGATTGCATGTGATGTTTATCATGTTTTACATCTTATTTGCTTAGAATGACGGTAGCTTAAATAAGATGATCCCTCGCAATAATTTCAAGAAAGTGTTCCCCCTAACTGTGCACCGTTGCGAAGGTTCGTTGTTTCGAAGCACCACATGATGACCGGGTGTGATAGATTCTAACGTTCGAATACAACGGGTGTAAGCCAGATTTACACACGCAATACACTTAGGTTGAATTGACGAGCCTAGCATGTACAGACATGGCCTCGGAACACAGAAGACCGAAAGGTCGAACATGAGTCATATAGAAGATAGGATCAACATGAAGATGTTCACCGATGATGACTAGTCCGTCTCACTTGATGATCGGACACGGCCTAGTTGACTCGGATCATGTATCACTTAGATGACTAGAGGGATGTCTATCTGAGTGGGAGTTCATTAAATAATTTGATTAGATGAACTTAATTATCATGAACATAGTCTAAATTGTCTTTGCAAATATGTTGTAGATAAATAGCTCACGTTGTAGCTCCCTGTTTCAATATGTTCCTAGAGACTAAGTTGAAAGATATTGTAAGCAATGGTGCGGACTGGGTCCGTAGTCCGAGGAGTTGTAGCGACCAGACCTCAAACAGTCTGATCTCTGTGCTCTGGTATCATCCCTGGATCAGTAATGCTGACACCACACAGTACTCGGAGGATTTATAACAGAGTTGCAATCACACACTTATTACATCGAGTGTCTCAAGAGAGAACTTATTACAATAAATATGGCTTAAGGCCATCTAATAACGATAACAGCGGAAGGCTTGGAAGATAAGTGAGTCCATCAACTCCAACGGCATCACTGAGTATAGAACCACGACCTAAAACTCCTTAATCGTCGTCTGAAAAGTCTGCAACATTAACGTTGCAGCCCGAAACGGGTCAGCACATGGAATATGCAGGCAAAGTAACACATAGAGAATAATGGAATGAAACAACTATACTATATGCATATTTGGCTGGTGGAAAGCTCTATGGTTACAATTTTGCGTAAAGCCAATTTTTCCCTACTGCAAAGGAATAAATTTATTTAACTATCATGGTAGTTGTTAAACATTGAGAACGGTTGACAGCATCCTCAATCCCAATTAAAGTAATAATCATTAAACAAAACCCAACAAACTTAATTTAGAGTAACATGTTGAGATTCACATGATAATCCAAGTACTAGATACTCAAAATGTCCATAACCGGGGACACGACTAATCATGATTAGTTTATTACACTCTGCAGAGGTTTACACACTTTTCCCCACAAGACTCGATCGCCTCCGTTTGGTTTCTCGCACTACATGGTGTTTGAGAAGACGGATGACCGAGACATAGTCTTTCAGAAGCGCTAGCACCTTACGATGGATAGACCGTTACACCTACTTTCCCCTACATCTGCTAATCTACCCTGTAAGAGTTCGCACGACTTATTCAACTACGCCAGAGCCCATAATGGCTTGTGGCTGCACACGGAAGTTTCTAGTATGAATAATCTCATGATCCCTTTGAGCCTGGGTGGCGGTCCAAAAAGAAACAGGCAATCCTGGAATACCCAGGTACCTCAATCCACCCAGATGTGTGTTTAAGTTGCCACCTTAGATAAACCATTAATTAACAATACTCACATTTGTCATGGATATCACTCATCCAATCCACGTCTACTAGCATAGCATGGCACAGTAAGCAAACGTAGAAGTAACTCCCAAAGGTTTGATAATAAACAGGTAATAGGTTCTACCTCAAGTACTCCCCATACCCACAATTGAATTAGATCCTAATCATGCAATGTGTGAGGATTGATCTAATGCAATAAAACTGGGTAGTAGAAAACGTATGATCAAAGTGTTACTTGCCTTGCTGATGATCCGCGAAACCTAGCGATTCGAAGTAACAAGCGGCGCACTCCGGGTATTCTATCATAGACAAACAAACAAGCATACAATAAGTACTCATCTAATGCACAGGTAAAAGTCAAATAAGAGAACTAACCAGAAAGTTCAACTTAAGAACTCCGGTTTGCAAAAAGAATCAAATCGAACAAAGCAATGAAAGTCAAACGGCGAAAGAAAACAACTTCGTTCTACTAATCTGGATCTAAGTCAAATTTTACAGTAGCAAAAACTTGTTTAAGTTGGTTAAACGGATAGAGGGTTTCGAGACAAAACTCCAGGCGCTTGAATCGCCTGATTCCGATAAACGAGCGAAAAGTTAAACTAAAACGAAAATCGGATCAGAAATCGCAATCAGAAAAATCGTGGATTTAATCCGGAAAAAAACGACGAACGTTCGCTAGAACGAACGAACGGACGAACGCTCGCTAATTAAATAAATCGGAAAAACCGATCTATTTAAAAAAACCGAAACTAAAAAAATCCGACGAAAAACCGAACAGTTTTTCACAAATAAAAAATAAAAAAAACCAGCGCGGATTTCAAGGTGACCTCGGGCGGCTCCGGCGGCGCGGCAGCGCCGGCAGGCGGCGGCGGCTAGGGTTTCGGGGGGGCGCGGGCTGAGG
This sequence comes from Triticum urartu, assembly GCF_003073215.2. Taxonomy (NCBI): domain Eukaryota; kingdom Viridiplantae; phylum Streptophyta; class Magnoliopsida; order Poales; family Poaceae; genus Triticum; species Triticum urartu. The sequence goes on along the minus strand of NC_053027.1, from coordinate 419,522,996 downwards.
CTTCGGCTGGGCCTCCCCCCGGCTTATAAAGGCGACCGGGCCAGGAGTCCGGGTCGGACACGGCCCGTTAGGTCGATTCATTTTTTTAAATAATTACGCGCAGAAGAAAAATAAAAATAAATACTAAACGGACTCCAAAAATCCCGAAATAAATTTTTCCGGACTTCTAAAATCAGGACGCACAAGGTGAACATTTATTTGGGGCCTAAATGCAATTTTGAAAAACGCACATTTTTCCTAAATGCAAATAAAATAACGAAAAACTCCGAAATAAAATCTTATTTGATTTTATTATTAAATCCTCAATATTTCTTTATTTTGGGAAGTCATTTTATTCCCTCTCTCATATTTTTGTAATAGAAATAATTGATGATAAAATAATAAAAATCAAATGATCCTATTCTCAAAATTTGAGAAAACTCAAATATGAAAATAAAGAATTTCCCAACTCTCTCCGTGGGTCCTTGAGTTGCGTAGAAATTTCTAGGATCAAACCAAAGGCAAAATAAAATATGATATGCAATGATGATCTAATGTATAACATTCCAAATTGAAAATTTGGGATGTTACAAACCTACCCCCCTTAAGATGAATCTCGCCCTCGAGATTCGGGTTGGCTAGAAAATAGGTGAGGGTGGTCATTGAGCAAATCTTCCTCTCGTTCCCAGGTGGCTTCATCCTCCGTGTGGTTGCTCCACTGAACTTTGCAAAACTTGATAACCTTGCCGCGAGTGACTCGGCTGGCAAACTCGAGAATCTTAATTGGTTTCTCCTCATGGGTCAAATCGTTATCTAACTGAATTGCTTCCAATGGCACTGTGTCTCTCAAGGGTATGTCAGTCATCTCCGCGTGGCACTTCTTCAACTGAGAAATGTGGAACACATCATGAACTCCTGACAATTCTTCGGGCAATTCCAACTTGTAGGCCACCTCTCCCATACGCTCCAAAACTCGATATGGTCCTACAAATCGTGGCGCTAACTTTCCTTTAACTCCAAAATGCTTTGTTCCCCGAAGTGGGGATACTCGAAGATAAGCTCTATCTCCAACTTCGTAAACAATCTCCTTGCGTTTAGAATCTGCATAACTCTTCTGTCTGACTGAGCTACCTTGAGTCTATTGCGAATCAATTTCACCTTTTGTTCAGATTCTTTAATCAAATCAGGTCCAAACAACTGGCGGTCTCCAACTTCGTTCCATGAAAACGGTGTCCTGCACCTCCTTCCGTACAAAGCTTCGAAAGGGGCCATCTTTAAACTGGTTTGGTAGCTGTTGTTGTAAGAGAACTCTGCATATGGCAAATTGTCATCCCAACTAGATCCATAATCTAGCGCACAAGCTCTCAGCATATCCTCGAAAATTTGATTGACTCTGTCGGTCTGTCCATCTGTCTGTGGATGAAAAGATGTACTGAATTCTAGCCTGGTACCCAAAGTTTCGTGCAACTGCTTCCAGAACTTTGAGGTAAACTAGGTTCCTCTATCTGATACGATACTCCTCAGAACTCCATGCAGACATACGATCCTGGTCATGTATATCTTTGCCAACTTAGCACCGGTGTAAGTGGTCTTTACCGGGATGAAATGAGCTACTTTTGTCAATTGATCGACTACAACCCAAATCGAGTCATAGCCTGAACGAGTCCTGGGTAATCCCGTGATAAAATCCATGCCTAACTTATCCCACTTTCATTCGGGTATCGGCAATGGTTGTAACAATCCTGCTGGCTTCTGATGCTCTGCCTTTACTCACTGACATACATCACAAACTGCTACATACTCCGCAACATCCTTCTTCATTCCGGTCCACCAGAAAATATCCTTCAAATCCAAATACATCCTGGTATTTCCTGGTGAATCGAATATGGTGAATCATGTGCCTCTTGCAGAATTAGCTTCCTGATCTCCGGGTCATTGGGCACATAAACACGGTCTTCAAACCATAGGGTGTCGTGCTCATCCTCACAAAATCCTTTAGCTTTTCCTTTGCTCAGTTTCTCCTTAATAGAGGCAATCTCCTTGTCAGTCTTCTGAGCTTCTCTGATTCTATCCATTAAAGTTGACTGAATCTCCAATGCTGCTACATAGCCTCTCAGAACTATTTCCAAACATAACTCTTGAAGATTTTCAGCTAACTCCCTTGGTATTTCTCCCGTCATTAGTGTATTGACATGGCTCTTACGGCTCAATGCGTCAGCTACTACATTAGCCTTTCCGGGATGGTAATGCAATCTCATATCATAATCCTTGATGAGCTCCAACCATCTCCTTTGTCTGAGGTTTAACTCCTTCTGTGTGAAGATGTATTTCAAACTCTTATGATCCGTGTACACCTCACAATGGTTTCCAATGTGGAAATGTCTCCATGTTTGCAATGCATGCACTACGGCTGCTAACTCCAAATCATGTGTAGCATAATTCAACTCATGAGGCTTAAGTTGTCTTGAGGCATATGAAACAACTCTCTCTTCCTACATAAGCACTGCTCCAAGTCCTCGACGTGAAGCGTCGCAATACACCTCATAATCCTTGGTCTGATCTGGCAAAATCAACACTGGTGAAGTAACCAAACGTTTCTTCAACTCCTGGAAACTAGCCTCACATTCCTCCGTCCATATGAACTTGGTATCTTTCTTCAACAACTCCGTCATAGGCTTCGCAATCTTTGAGAAATTCTCAATAAATCTCCGGTAGTATCCTACGAGTCCTAGAAAACTCCGTATCTCTCCAACCGTGGTCGGTGCTTCCCACTTGGTCACGGTATCAACTTTAGTGGGATCTACTGCTATTCCTTCTCCGGATATAACGTGTCTGAGAAATCCTACTTCCTTCAGCCAAAACTCACATTTGCTGAACTTGGCATACAACTGATGTTCTTTGAGCTTCTCAAGAACCAAACGCAAATGTTCCTTATGCTCTTCTTCATTCTTCGAGTAAACCAGTATATCATCAATGAACACTACGACGAACTTATCCAAGAACTCCATAAACACTTTGTTCATCATGTTCATAAAATATGCAGGTGCGTTAGTCAGACCAAATGACATAACGGTATACTCGTACAGCCCATACCTGGTGGTAAAAGCTGTCTTTGGAATATCCTGTTCTCGAATCTTCAACTGGTGGTATCCTGATCGCAGATCGATCTTGGAAAATACCTTAGCTCCTTGCAATCGATCAAACAGATCATTGATCATTGGTAGTGGGTACTTATTCTTGATCGTTACTTCATTCAATCCTCGATAATCAACAACCATCCTTAACGATCCATCCTTCTTCTCCACTAGAAGTACTGGTGATCCCCAAGGCGACGAACTTGGGCGAATGTAACCTTTATCCAGTAACTCCTTAATCTGCTTCTTAATTTCCACCAAATCCTTTGCAGGCATCCTGTATGGTCTCTTTGATATTGGCCCTGTGCCTGGCAATAGCTCAATCAAAAACTCAATATCTCTATCCGGTGGCATGCCGGGCAACTCTTCTGGAAATACTTCAGGGAAATCCCTTACCACTGGTACTTCCTCCTGCACAACTCCTGTTAAACAATTTACTTGAGTCCCTTTTGGCACATGTCGGGATACATACTTGATCCTTCTCCCTTCTGGGGTGGTAAGCAAAATTGTCTTACTAGCGCAATCGATGTTTCCTCCATACATCGACAGCCAATCCATACCCAGAATTACATCCAATCCTTGTGATTCCAAAATGATCAAATCCGAGGGAAACACATGCCTACCTATACTCAATGGCACTTGAAAACATCCTTGACTGGCCATATACTCCGCTCTCGGTGAGCTTACTAGCATAGGTGTCCTAAGAACCTTAGTGGGCAAGTTATACTTATCCACAAATCCCCTTGATATGTATGAATGCGATGCACCAGTATCAAAAAGAACGAGTGCAGTAAATGACTTAACCAAAAACTTACCGATTACGGCATCCAGCTGCTCTTCAACCTCCTCCACGTTAACGTGGTTCACCTGTCCCCTGTTGAAAGGGTTCGGCTTCTTCCCAGAACTTCCATTGCCATTCTGGCCTTCAGGACATTCATTGGCATAATGGCCGGTCTTCTGACACTTAAAGCAAGTGACTTGGCTCAGGTCCTTCTTGGATGGGGTTGATGGGTTGGTGCGATTCTGGCCATTGCTTCCTCCATTGCCATTACCATTCTTGGTGCCATTGTGATTGTGCGAGCTACCTCCTCCATGAGTATGCTGAAAATGTCCTCCCGGTCTAGGGGTAAAACGTGGCTTTTGCTGAGCTCCTGAATTGTACTTCCCTTGTCCATACTTCCTCTTGCGATTCTCAATTTGCTGCTGCTTGCCTTCAATCATAAGAGCACGGTCTACCAACTCCTGGTAGTTGTTGAAGGTTGCTACCATCAACTGCATGCTCAACTCATCATTCAGTCCTTCCAGAAACTTCTCCTGCTTGGCTGCATCCGTAGCAACATCATCTGGGGCATAACGTGCTAACTTACTAAAGTCCTCCACATACTGGCCAACTGTCCGTCCTCCCTGGCGCAAGTTGCGAAACTCACGCTTCTTCATGGTCATAGCTCCTGCTGAAACATGGGCAGTACGAAAAGCCTGCTGAAACTGGTCCCATGTGACAGTGTCGACAGGGAAAGTGGCTGTGAAATTCTCCCACCATGATGTTGCGGGTCCTTCAAGCTGATGTGCGGCAAACTTCACCTTCTCCGCATCCGTGCATCCTGCTGTGGTCAACTCTCTAGCTGTCTTGTGGAGCCAATCATCTGCTACTATCGGCTCGGTGCTACTGGAAAACACCGGCGGATTCAGCCTAAGAAAACGGGCTAAGTGATCAACAGGTGGTGGTGATGGTGGGTTGTTGTTGTTCCCCCGATTCTGATTCTGGACTAGCAACTGCATCAATGTGTTCTGCTGCTGGATCAACTGGGTGAGCTCCGGTGGAAAGGTAAATCCGGGGTCATGTCTCGGAGGCATCTAAGGGTTTAGAAAAGATGAGATGTAAGAATAGAGGGGGTCTAAAGAGAAAACACTACCCATATGCACATGAGGCAAAAGCAAACAATTCACTTCATTCAATCAAACAAGGGCATACAATCGATCTAACTATCGTAAAAGTGCTCGGACTACTGTATTTACATGGTGGACTACTACTACTGATGAGGTGGTCTACTAGAAATATTCTTCGGTTGCAGACTCCATGATATCTGCTCCAGCTTCATCAACATAGTCATCATCGCTATCATCTAGGTCCGAGTCGGTGGCGTTGATGATGATGTAGTCTTCCGGGCTAATCTCCTTGGGTTCTTCGTCTTCATCTACTGGTGTAGGGCCTCCCATAAATATTGCTAGCTTCATTGTTAGGTCTGCATTCTTATCCACTAGTACTTCTATTTCCTCTTCATAATCTTCACGTGTAGCCTTGAGTTCTTCCTCCAGTTCCTTGATTCTTGTCTTAGCCTTCTTCAGATCTATCATGTCGGCGCACATTTGATTCTCCCGTTGTTGAATGTGCTGGTTTAATTCCTGGATAAAAGCTGCAATGGATCTATCCCTTCTGGTGCTAATCATCTCCCAGTGCTCATCTCGGCGCCCACAAATCTGGTAGATAGTATCCTTGAGATCATTGCGGTATACTTATCCAATGCGTCCCATGGCGATGTGAGCTGCCATGCTCTTTCCTAGACTTCAAGTTGGTGCATCAAAATAAAACTCTATGGGATCAGTGACTGGCATGAACGTCCTTCCTGGAACTTGAACTTGAATCATCCAGCGCTCTTCTTCAGGTAAAGTGGCGTTGTAGGTTCCGGTGAAGCTTGGTACTCCTATGTTCAGGTATCTAGTGACTTCCTTCAAGTGACGTCCAAAGGGTGTATCGTCATCCGGTTGCGTGAACTTGTTCTTTGCATCCGCCATCCTAAAGAGTAGAAAAGATGAGAGGTCAGAAAAGAAGAGAATGAATAGTGATCTAGGTCTTTTAGCTTAGTGGTCGTGTCCTACAGTCAGCGTGTGCTCTGATACCATCTCTGTAGCGACCAGACCTCAGACAGTCTGATCTCTATGCTCCGGTGTCATCCCTGGATCAGTAATGCTGACACCACACAGTACTCGGAGGATTTATAACAGAGTTGCAATCACACACTTATTACATCGAGTGTCTCAAGAGAGAACTTATTACAATAAATATGGCTTAAGGCCATCTAATAACGATAACAGCGGAAGGCTTGGAAGATAAGTGAGTCCATCAACTCCAACGGCATCACTGAGTATAGAACCATGACCTAAAACTCCTTAATCGTCGTCTGAAAAGTCTGCAACATTAATGTTGCAGCCCGAAACGGGTCAGCACATGGAATATGCTGGCAAAGTAACACATAGAGAATAATGGAATGAAACAACTATACTATATGCATATTTGGGTGGTGGAAAGCTCTATGGTTACAGTTTTGCGTAAAGCCAATTTTTCCCTACTGCAAAGGAATAAATTTATTTAACTATCATGGTAGTTGTTAAACATTGAGAATGGTTGACAGCATCCTCAATCCCAATTAAAGTAATCATCATTAAACAAAACCCAACAAACTTAATTTAGAGTAACATGTTGAGATTCACATGATAATCCAAGTACTAGATACTCAAAATGTCCATAACCGGGGACACGACTAATCATGATTAGTTTATTACACTCTGCAAAGGTTTACGCACTTTTCCCCACAAGACTCGATCGCCTCCGTTTGGTTTCTCGCACTACATGGTGTTTGAGAAGACAGATGACCAAGACATAGTCTTTCAGAAGCGCTAGCACCTTACGATGGATAGACCGTTACACCTACTTTCCCCTACATCTGCTAGTCTACCCTGTAAGAGTTCGCACAACTTATTCAACTACGCTAGAGCCCATAATGGCTTGTGGCTGCACACGGAAGTTTCTAGTATGAATAATCTCATGATCCCTTTGAGCATGGGTGGCGGTCCAAAAAGAAACAGGCAATCCTGGAATACCCAGGTACCTCAATCCACCCAGACATGTGTTTAAGTTGCCACCTTAGATAAACCTTTAATTAACAATACTCACATCTGTCATGGATATCACTCACCCTATCCACGTCTACTAGCATAGCATGGCACAGTAAGCAAACGTAGAAGTAACTCCCAAAGGTTTGATAATAAACAGGTAATAGGTTCTACCTCAACTACTCCCCATACCCACAATTTAATTAGATCCTAATCATGCAATGTGTGAGGATTGATCTAATGCAATAAAACTGGGTAGTAGAAAAGGTATGATCAAAGTGTTACTTGCCTTGCTGATGATCCGCGAAACCTAGTGATTCGAAGTAACAAGCGGCGCACTCCGGGTATTCTATCGCAGACAAACAAATAAGCATACAATAAGTACTTATCAAATGCACAGGTAAAAGTCAAATAAGAGAACTAACCATAAAGTTCAACTTAAGAACTCCGGTTTGCAAAAAGAATCAAATCGAACGAAGCAACGAAAGTCAAACGGCGAAAGAAAACAACTTCGTTCTACTAATCTGGATCTAAGTCAAATTTTATAGTAGCAAAAACTTGTTTAAGTTGGTTAAACGGATAGAGGGTTTCGAGACAAAACTCCAGGCGCTTGAATCGCCTGATTCCGATAAACGAGCGAAAAGTTAAACTAAAACGAAAATCGGATCAGAAATCGCGATCAGAAAAATCATGGATTTAATCCGAAAAAAACGACGAACGTTCGCTAGAACGAACGAACGGACGAACGCTCGCTAATTAAATAAATCAAAAAAACCGATCTATTTAAAAAAACCAAAACTAAAAAAACCGACGAAAAACCAACGGAAAAACCGAACGGTTTTTCGGGAAAAAAAAACTGGCACGGATTTCGAGGCGACCTCGGGTGGCAAGTCGGCGAGGCGGCGACGCGGCGGCGGCTCCGGCGACAATAGGCGGCGGCGGCGGCTAGGGTTTCGAGGGGGCGCGGGCTAAGGCTTCGGCTGGGCCTCCCCCCCGGCTTATAAAGGCGACCGGGCCAGGAGTCCGTGTCGGACACGGCCCGTTAGGTCGGTTCGTTTTTTTTAAATAATTATGCGCAGAAGAAAAATAAAAAGAAATACTAAGCGAACTCCGAAAATTCCGAAATAAATTTTCTCGGGCTTCTAAAATCAAGCCGCACAAGGTGAACATTTATTTGGGGCCTAAATGCAATTTTGAAAAATGCACATTTTTCCTAAATTCAAATAAAATAACGAAAAACTCCGAAATAAAATCTTGTTTGATTTTATTATTAAATCCTCAATATTTCTTTATTTTGGGAAAGTCATTTTATTCCCTCTCTCCTATTTTTGTAATAGAAATAATTGATGATAAAATAATAAAAATCAAATGATCCTATTCTCAAAATTTGAGAAAACTCAAATATGAAAATAAAGAATTTCCCAACTCTCTCCGTGGGTCCTTGAGTTGCGTAGAAATTTCTAGGATCAAACCAAAGGCAAAATAAAATATGATATGCAATGATGATCTAATGTATAACATTCCAAATTGAAAATTTGGGATATTACAGGAGTGTCCTCACTTCTACACAGAAGGCTTACGTCTTCGATGGACCGCTCGATGTGCAAACCCCTAAAACGTCGTCTATGGATGTTGTGAACACCTGACAGGCACATTCTGATGACTATTTGATAGTTTAGTAAACCATACTTTACGTCTTAGAATCGGGATTCCAATGACGTTTTGAATGCCATAAGACATATGAGATGTTCCAAGAGCTGAAATTGGGATTTCAGGCTCATGCCCGCGTTGAGAGGTATGAGACCTCTACAAGTTCTTTTGCCAACAAGATGGAGGAGAATAGCTCAACTAGTGAGCATGTGCTCAGAATGTCTGGGTGCTACAATCACTTAAATCAAGTGGGAGTTAAACTTCCAGATAAGATAGTGATCAATAGAGTTCTCTAGCCACTATCACTAAGCTACTAGATATTCGTCATGAACTATGACATGCAAGGGATGGAGTTGATCCCGGAGCTGTTCGCGGTGCTTAAGACTGCAAAAGATAGAAATCAAGAAGGAGCATCAAGTGTTGATGGTTTAACAAGACCACTGGTTTCAAGAAGGGCAAGGGCTAGAAGGGAAACTTCATGGATGGCAAACCAGTTGCCGCTCCAGTGAAGGAACCCAAGGTTGAACCCAAACCCGAGACTAATGCTTCTATTGTAAGGGGAATGGTCACTGGTAGAGGAATTACCCCAAATGCATGGTAGATAAGAAGGCTGGCAACTTCAACAAAGTATATACGTGTTATTAATGTGTACCTCACTAGTACTCCTGGTAGCACCCGGGTATTGGATACCGGTTCAGTGGCTATTATTGGTGACTTGAAGAAAAAGCTACAGACTAAACGGAGACTGGCTAAGGGCGAGGTGACGATGTGTGTTGGAAGTGTTTCCAAAGTTGATGAGATCACCATCGCACGCTCCATCTGCCTTCGGGATTAGTATTGAACCTAGATAAATGTTATCAGGTGTCTACGTTGAGCATGAATATGATGTAGAGGGATAAATTCATGCAATATGATAAAAACCCCATCTTGTTATCCTCGATGGCAACAATACAATACGTGCCTTCCTACCCCTACTGTCACTGGGAAAGGACACCGCAAGATTGAACCCAAAGCTAAGCACTTCTCCCATTGCAAGAAAGATCAATCTAGTAGGCCAAACCAAACTGATAATTCGAAGAGACTTGCAAAGATAACCAATCATACATAAAAAATTCAGATAAGATTCCAATATTGTTCATAGATAATCTTGATCAGAAACCCACAATTCACCGGTCTCAACAAACACACCGCAAAGAGAAGATTACATCGAATAGATCTCCACAAGAGAGGGGGAGAACATTGTATTGAGATCCAAAAAGAGAGAAGAAGCCATCTAGCTAATAACTATGGACCCGAAGGTCTGAGGTAAACTACTCACACTTCATCGGAGGGGCTATGGTGTTGATGTAGAAGCCCTCCGTGATGGATGCCCCCTCCTGCAGAGCTCCGGAATAGGCCCCAAGATGGGATCTCGTGGATACATAAAGTTACGGCGGCGGAATTAGGGTTTTGGCTCTATATCTGATCGTTTGGCGGTACGTAGGTATATATAGGAGGAAGGAGTACGTTGGTGGAGCAACAGGGGGCACACGAGGGTGGGGGGCGCGCCGGGGGGGGGGGGGGTAGGCGCGCCCCCTACCTCGTGGCCTCCCTGTTGGTTGCTTGACGTAGGGTCCAAGTCTCCTGGGTGTTGTTCGGTGAGAAAATCACGTTCCCAAAGGTTTCATTCCGTTTGGACTCCGTTTGATATTCCTTTTCTTTGAAACCCTAAAATAGACAAAAAACAGCAATTCTGGGCTGGGCCTCCGGTTAATAGGTTAGTCCCAAAAATAATATAAAAGTGGATAATAAAGCCCAATAATGTCCAAAACAGTAGATAATATAGCATGGAGCAATTAAAAATTATAGATACGTTGGAGACGTATCAATAAACTCATGCAATATGATATAAACCCCATCTTTTTATCCTCGATAGCAACAATACAATACGTGTCGTTTCCCTTTCTGTCAATGGGATCGAGCCCCGCAAGATTGAACCCAAAGCTAAGCACTTCCCCTATTGCAAGAAAGATCAATCTAGTAGGCCAAACCAAACTGATAATTCGAGGAGACTTGCAAAGATAACCAATCATACATAAAAGAATTCAGAGAAGATTCAAATATTGTTCATAGATAATCTTGATCATAAACCCACAATTCATCGGATCTCGACAAACACACCGCAAAAGAAGATTACATCGAATAGATCTCCAAGAGAATCGAGGAGAACATTGTATTGAGATCCAAAGAGAGAGAAGAAGCCATCTAGCTAATAACTATGGACCCGAAGGTCTGAGGTAAACTACTCACACATCATCGGAGGGGCCATGGAGTTGATGTAGAGGCCCTCCGTGATCAATGCCCCCTCCGGCGGAGCTCCGGAAAAGGCCCCAAGATGGGATCTCTTGGGTACAGAAGGTTGCGGCAGTGGAAATAGGGTTTCGTGGTGCTCTTGGATGTTTTCGGGGTATGTGAACATACATAGGAGGAAGAAGTAGGTCGGTGGAGCCACGAGGGGGAGGGCGCGCCTAGGGGGGTAGGCGCGCCCCCTGCCTTGTGGTCTCCTCGTTGATTGCTTGACGTCCACTCCAAGTCCTCTGGATCATGTTTGTTCCAAAAATCACGCTCCCAAATGTTTCATTCCGTTTGGACTCCGTTTGTTATTCTTTTTCTGCGAAACACTGAAATAGGCAAAAAAATAGCAATTTGGGTTGGGCCTCCGGTTAATAGGTTAGTCCCAAAAATAATATATAAGTGTAAAATAAAGTCCATTAACATCCAAAACAGATAATATAATAGCATGTAACAATCAAAAATTATAGATATGTTGCAGACGTATCAGCATCCCCAAGCTTAATTCCTGCTCGTCCTCGAGTAGGTAAATGATAAAAACAGAATTTTTGATGTGGAATGCTTTCTACAATATTCTTCAATGTATTTTTCTCTATTGTGGCATGAATGTTCAGATCCGAAAGATTCAAGATAAAAGTTTATTGTTGACATAAAAATAGTAATACTCCAAGTATACTAATCAAGCAATTATGTCTTATCAAAATACCATAGCCAAAGAAAACTTATCCCTACAAAGTCATATAGTTTGGACATGCTTCATTTTCGTCACACAAAATGCACTCATCATGCACAACCCCGATGAGAAGCCAAGCAATTGTTTCATACTTAGCACTTTCAAACTCGTTCAACTTTTACGCAATATATGAGCGCAAGCCATGGCCATAGCACTATGGGTGGAATAGAATATGATGACTGAGGTTGTGTGAGGAGACAAAAAGGGAGAAAGTCTCACATTGACACGGCTAATCATGGGCTATATGGAGATGCCCACTGATTGATGTCAATGCAAGGAGTAGGGATTGCCATGCAACGGATGCACTAGAGCTATAAATATATGAACGCTCATTAAATAAACTAAGTGGGTGTGCATCTAACTCGCTTGCTCACAAAGACCTAGGGCATTTGAGGAATCCCATCATTGGAATATACAAGCCAAGTTCTATAATGAAAAATCCCCACTAGTATATGAAAGTGACAAAATAAGAGACTCTCTATCATGAAGATCATGGTGCTACTTTGAAGCAGAAGTGTGGAAAAAGGATAGTAACATCGTCCCTTCTCTCCTTTTCTCTCATTCTCTTTTTTTATTTGGGCCTTTTTTCTTTATTTTCTTTTTTGGCCTATTATATATATATATATTTCTTTTTTTATTTCGTCCGGAGTCTCATCCCGACTTGTGGGGGAATCATAGTCTCCATCATCCTTTCCTCACATGGGACAATGCTCTAATGATGATCATCACACTTTTATTTTCTTACAACTCAAGAATTACAACTTGATACTTAGAACAAAATATGACTCTATGTGAATGCCTCTGGCGGTGTACCGGGATTGCGATGAATCAAGAGTGACATGTATGAAAAATTAAGCATGGTGGCCTTGCCCCAAATACGATGTCACCTACATGATCATGCAAAGCAATATGACAATGATGATGCATGTCATAATAAATGGAACTGTGGAAATTTGCATGGCAATATATCTCGGAATGGCTATGGAAATGCCATAATAGGTAGGTATGGTGGCTGTTTTGAGGAAGATATAAGGAGGCTTATGTGTGATAGAGCGTATCATATCACAGGGTTTGGATGCACCGGCGAAGTTTGCACCAACTCTCAAGGTGAGAAAGGGCAATGCACGGTACCGGAGAGGCTAGCAATGATGGAAGGGTGAGAGTGCATACAATCCATGGACTCAACATTAGTCATAAAGAACTCACATACTTATTGCAAAAATCTACAAGTCATCAAAACCAAGCACTACGCGCATGCTCCTAGGGGGATAGATTGGTAGGAAAAGACCATCGCTCGTCCCCGACCGCCACTCATAAGGAAAGCAATCAAAGAACAGCCCATGCTTCAAATTTGTCACATAACATTCACCATACGTGCATGCTACGGGACTTTCCAACTTCAACACAAGTATTCATCAATTTCACAATTACTCAACTAGCAATATCTAATATTACCACCTTTATATCTCAAAACAATCTATCAAGCATCCAACTTATCTTAGCATTTAAAATTTATAACCAAAGTGAATTACCAAGCTGTTCTAAAGGACTCTCAAAATGATATAAGTGAAGAATGAGAGATCAATTATTTCTATAAAATAGAACCACCGCTGTGCTCTAAAAGATATAAGCGAAGCACTAGAGCAAAAATTATCCAACTCAAAAGATATAAGTGAAGCACATAGAGTATTCTAATAAATTCCAATCCATGTGTGTCTCTCCCAAAAGGTGTGTACAGAAATGATGATTGTGGTAAACTAAAAAGAAAAGACTCAAATCATACAAGACGCTCCAAGCAAAACACATATCATGTGGCGAATAAAAATATAGCTCCAAGTAAAGTTACCGATGGACGAAGACGAAAGAGGGGATGCATTCCGGGGCATCCCCAAGCTTAGGCTTTTTGGTGTCCTTGGATTTTACCTTGGGGTGCCTTGGGCATCCCCAATCTTAGGCTCTTGCCATTCCTTGTTCCATAATCCATCAAATCTTTACCCAAAACTTGAAAACTTCACAACACAAAACTTAAAAGAAAATCTTCGTGAGCTCCGTTAGTAAAAGAAAACAAACCACCACTTCAAGGTACTCTAATGAACTCATTATTTATTTATATTGGTGTTAAACCTACTGTATTCCAACTTTTCTATGGTTCATAAACTCTATTACTAGCCATAGATTCATTAAATAAGCAAACAACACACGAAAAACAGAATCTGTCAAAAAACAGAACAATCTGTAGTAATCTGTAGGTTTCGAATACTTCTGGAACCCCAAAAATTCTAAAATAAATTTCTGGACGTGAGGAATTTATCTATTAATCATCTGCAAAAATAATTAACTAAATATCACTCTCCAGTAAACAATGGAAGCAATTCTCGTGAGCGCTAAAGTTTCTGTTTTTTACAGTAAGATCAAAAAGACTTTCCCCAAGTCTTCCCAACGGTTCTACTTGGCACAAACACTAATTAAACACAAAAACAGAACCAAAACAGATGCTAGATAAATTATTTATTACTAAACAGGAACAAAAAGCAAGGAATAAAAATAAAATTGGGTTGCCTCCCAACAAGCGCTATCGTTTAACGCCCCTAGCTAGGCATAAAAGCAAGGATAGATCTAGGTATTGCCATGATAATGATAAGGTAAATCGCGAAAGCTCATCTCATAATGCCTACGTTCAGCAGCAAGATTTCTTTGTGGCAAGAAAAAGTAATCAAAAGGGCTAAATTTAATGGGACAAAAGTCCCCAAGATCAAGCTCGGGAGGTGTTGGTTCCTCCTTTGGCCCCTCATATTGCACAATAAATTCATCATTATAAGCATTCTTTTGGCAAAAAGTCATGAGCCTTTGTTCAAGGGAAAAACCTAGCCCATTGTTCTGGATGGCAAAATTATCATTAAGTTCAGAAATCCTATTAACAAGAGCATCGGTAGGAACCTTTTTTCTAAGGTTTTCATTAAAAGGACATGATCTAAAGATCGTAAACGCATAATGTCTTCTTGATAGAAAAGGATTGCTTCTATGGGAGGACGGCCAGCATCCACCCTATAATGCGCAAAAAATTCATTGGCTTCTTTTATTATAAATCTTAACTCATGAGCTAAAAAGATGGTTGCTGCTCGCTTAACAGAAGAATGCTCAATATTACAAAATTCTAGGAAAATCCTTTGTATGGAAGGATGCATATGTAAAAATTGTCTTTCGAGTTCAACTATGAGCAAAGATATAGCAACTGCGAGACTACTAGTTTTATGAAGGATAGATCCACTCATGGTGGGCAAAGCACCGACATAAGTAAAAAATCTTGAATAACTCCCTTCCCAATAATATTACCGCTACCAATACGAAACTTTTTAGTGTGCAAAATAATAGAATTTTCAAGAGGATCATCAATAGCATCAAAGTTTCCATATTATTATCCTTATCAATGATAACCTCCCCAGTTTCAGACATGTTGGCAACAAATTGCAAAAAGAACGAGCACAAAGAAGGCAGGAAGGAAAAAGAGGCGAACGGAAAAGAGGGCGAATAAAATGGCAAGGGTGAAGTGGGGGAGAGGAAAACAAGAGGCAAATGGCAAATAATGTAATGCGAAGGATAAGAGTTGTGATGGGTACTTGGTATGTATTGACTTGGCGTAGATCTCCCCGGCAACGTCGCCAGAAATCCTTCCTGCTACCTCTTGAGCATGCGTTGGTTTTCCTTTGAAGAGGAAAGGGTGATGCAGAAAAGCAACGTAAGTATTTCCCTCAGTTTTGAGAACCAAGGTATCAATCCAGTAGGAAACCACACGTGAGTCACCTCGTACCTACACAAACAAATAAGAACCTCGCAACCAACGCGATAAAGGGGTTGTCAATCCCTTCACGGCCACTTGCAAGAGTGAGATCTGATAGAGATAATAATACTAAGATAAATATTTTGGTATTTTTATGATATAGACTGAAAGTAAAGATTGCAAAATAAAAACTTGTATGATGGAAAATAGACCCGGGGGCCATAGGTTTCACTAGTGGCTTATCTCAAGATAGCATAAGTATTACGGTGGGTGGACAAATTACTGTCGAGCAATTAATAGAAAAGCGAATAATTATGAGAATATCTAGGTATGATCATGTATATAGGCATCACGCCCGTGACAAGTAGACCGACTTCTGCCTGCATCTACTACTATTACTCCACACATCGACCGCTATCCAGCATGCATCTAGAGTATTAAGTTCATAAGAACAGAGTAACGCTTTAAGCAAGATGACATGATGTAGAGGGATAAACTCATGCAATATGATATAAACCCCATCGTTTTATATATCCTTGATGGCAAAAATACAATACGTGTCGTTTCCCTTTCTGTCACTGGGATCGAGCACCGCAAGATTGAACCCAAAGCTAAGCACTTCTCCCATTGCAAGAAAGATCAATCTAGTAGGCCAAACCAAACTGATAATTCGAAGAGACTTGCAAAGATAACCAATCATACATAAAAGAATTCAGAGAAGATTCAAATATTGTTCATAGATAATCTTGATCATAAACCCACAATTCATCGGATCTCGACAAACACACCGCAAAAGAAGATTATATCAAATAGATCTCCAAGAGAATCGAGGAGTACTTTGTATTGAGGTCCAAAGAGAGAGAAGAAGCCATCTAGCTAATAACTATGGACCCGAAGGTCTGAGGTAAACTACTCACACATTATCGGAGGGGCCATGGAGTTGATGTGTAGGCCCTCCGTGATCGATGCCCCCTCCGGCGGAGCTCCGGAAAAGGCCCCAAGATGGGATCTCTTGGGTACAGAAGGTTGCGGCGGTGGAAATAGGGTTTCGTCGTGCTCCTAGATGTTTTCGGGGTATGTGAACAGATATATAGGAGGAAGAAGTAGGTCGGTTGAGCCACGAGGGGGGAGGGCGCGCCCAGGGGGTAGGCGCGCCCCCTGCCTCGTGGCCGCCTCGTTGATTGCTTGACGTACACTCCAAGTCCTCTGGATCACGTTTTTTTCCAAAAATCACGCTCCTGAAGGTTTCATTCCGTTTGGACTCCATTTGATATTCTTTTTCTGTGAAACACTGAAATAGGCAAAAAAACAGCAATTTGGGCTGGGCCTCCGGTTAATAGGTTAGGCCCAAAAATAATACAAAAGTGTAAAATAAAGCCCATTAACATCCAAAACAGATAATATAATAGCATGGAACAATCAAAAATTATAGATACGTTGGAGACGTATCAATTATAAAGATGCTCTACAGGTGTCTCTGATGGTGTTTGTTGAGTTGGCATAGATCGAGATTAGGATTTGTCACTCCATGTATCGGAGAGGTATCTCTGGGCCGTCTCAGTAATGCACATCACTATAAGCCTTGCAAGCAATGTCACTAATGAGTTAGTTGCGGGATGATGCATTACGGAACGAGTAAAGAGACTTGTCGGTTACGAGATTGAACTAGGTATGATGATACCGATGATCGAATCTCGGGCAAGTAACATACAGATGACAAAGGAAACAATTTATGTTGTTATGTGGTTTGACCGATAAAGATCTTCATAGAATATGTAGGAGCCAATATGAGCATCCAGGTTCCACTATTGGTTATTGACCAGAGATGTGTCTCGGTCATGTATACATAGTTCTCGAACCCATAGGGTCCGCACGCTTAACATTCGATGACGATTTGTATTATGAGTTATGTGATTTGATGTACCGAAGATTGTTCGGAGTCCCAGATGAGATCACAGACATGATGAGGAGTCTCTAAATGGTTGAGACGTAAGGATCGATATATTGGATGGCTATATTCGGATATCGGAAAGGTTCCGAGTGATTCAGGTATTTTTCGGAGTACTCGAGAGTTACGGGAATTCGCCAGGGAGTTAATCGGCCTTGATGGGTGAGGGAGTCCTGGACTAAGGGGTCCTCGGGCGTCCGGCCTGTTAGCCACGGGACGGACTGATGGGCTATGAAGATATGAAGATCGAAGACTGCACCCGTGTCCGGATGGGACTCTCCTTGTCGTGGAAGGCAAGCTTGGTGACTAAATATGTAGATTCCTTTCTTTGTAACTGACCCCGTGTAACCCTAGATCCTCTCGGTGTCTATATAAACCGGATGACTTAGTCCGGAGAGAGAGAGATATTCATTACCATAGCCATACAAGCTAGACCTCTAGGGTTTGGCCATTACGATCTCGTGGTAGATCAACTCTTGTAATACGCATATTCATCAAGATCAATCAAGCAGGATGTAGGGTATTACCTCCATAGAGAGGGCCCGTACCTGGCTAAACATCGTGTCCACTGTCTCATGTTACCATCGACCTTAGACGAACAGTTCGGGACCCCCTACCCGAGATCCGTCGGTTTGGACACCGACATTGGTGCTTTCACTGAGAGTTCCATTGTGCCATCCTCAAAAGGTTCGATGGCCCCTTCAATCGTCAACAATGACACTGTCCAAGGAGAAACCTTCCTCCCCAGACAGATTTTCGTGTTCGGCGGCTTCGCACTACGGGCCAACTCATTTGGCCATCTGGAGCAGATCGATAGCTACGCCCCTGGCCATCAGGTCAGATTTGGGAGCTTGAACTACGCCGCGGACATTCGTGGAGATTTGTTCTTCGCTGGATTCGAGACCGCGGCGATCGCTCCTGGTCACCTCGATGAACATGACCTAAATCTTTCATCAGACCACATTCATGAGATAGCTCCTGTAACTGCTCTGGCCTTAGATCCGGAGCATACGGCGACATCTAAAGACTGGAGGTTCAACCCCACCATGGAGGCCACAGATTCCCCGGCGTTGGAGCCGCCCATGGACTTAAACTTACACAATATTTGTGTCACCGGAACCCCGGAGTCGTCTCTGGGTGTAAGTTCTGAACCATGTGAGTCCACGGATGCCGAACTTGATCATTTATTGATCTTCGAGTTCAGCGCCGCAGACATCTTCCAGCACGCACCCTTGGGCGATGTGCTAAGCTCATTAAAAACATGTCCTTGGCGGGGGACTCACAGCCGAACTATGTCCGGTTCGAACTAGGGGCTGATGATGGAGAATCTTGCTTCCCACCCGCCACCCACTTCATAGCCACAGTCGAGGATTTAACCGACACGCTCGATTACGACTCCGAATACATCGACGGTATTGACGAAGATGCTGATGAGGAGCAAAATCAAATTCCGCCATTCACTGAACACTGGACGGCCACCTCTTCGTATGATGTGTACATGGTGGACACATCCAAAACAACCAACGATGATGACAAAGAAAATCCAGCTGAGAATAAACCTCCTGAGACACAACAAAAACGCCAGCGGCCTCGGCGCCGCTCTAAGTCACGTCGTTTAAAGGATAGTAACACTGGCACCAGGGAAAATAGTACTCCGGACGAACCCGAAGATAATAAAGACCCCATTGAGGTAACCTCCGAACAGGAGGAACGGGAAAATGGGCAAATTAGCCCTGATGAATAGGCCATACATGATGATTCGGAGGATGATAATTATCTTCCGCTCTCCGAAGATGAGGTAAGCCTCGGCGACAAGGATTTCATCATGCCCGAGGAACCTCTTGAGCAAGAGCGCTTCAAGCGCAGGCTAATAGCCACTGCAAGGAGCCTAAAAAATAAATAGCAACAGCTTCAAGCTGACCAAGATCTGCTCAACGACAGATGGACTAATGTTCTGGCAGCCGAAGAATATGGCCTCAAGCTCTCAGCCAGGAGTTACCCGAAGCGCAAACTGCTACCCCAGTTTGATGAGGAGGCGCTAGAGCTCATACCTCACTCGCGTAATGCGGCCGGCCGAGCACAGCGCGGTCGGGACAATGCGGCAGGTCGACCACAACTTGGCCGGGATAAAGCGGCAATTCAAGCCGAACAACAACCCGCCCCACCGCCATGTAAAAATAGAAACAACACAGCTCGGGGTGATACATACGACCTCCGGCAGGACCTGGACAGTAAAGCAGGATATACCAGATCAATCTTAGATCGCGAGGACGTACCACGACATGCGACGATGGCTATCTATTCGGATGCGACAAACCTACTCACGCCCGGGCCAAAAATTGCAGGCGGACTCCATCGGAGCTGCGTTGCAATGCGGCCCGATATAGAGGCGCCGCACACCCTCTTTGCTTCACTGATGGAGTAATGGGTCACAAGTTCCCAGAAGGGTTTAAACCCGTAAATATTGCATCATATGACGGAACAACAGATCCCACGGTGTGGATCAAGGATTTCCTTCTCCATATCCACATGGCCCACGGAGACGACCTTCATGCCATCAAATACCTCCCGTTAAAACTCAAAGGACCAGCTCGGCACTGGTTAAACAGTCTGCCTGAAAACTCAATTGGAAGCTGGGTGGAGTTGGAAGATTCCTTCCGCGATAACTTTCAAGGTACATATGTCCGGCCACCGGATGCCGATGACCTAAGTCACATTGTCCAGCATCCCGGAGAGTCCGCCAGAAAGATCTGGACTAGGTTTTTAATTAAAAAGAACTAAATTGTTGACTGTCCGGACGCGGAAGCCCTCGTGGCCTTCAAACACAGCGTCCGGCACGAGTGGCTTGCCCGCCACCTCGGTCAGGAAAAACCAAAGTCTATGTCAGCCCTTATCACTCTGATGACCCGCTTTTGCGCAGGAGAAGATAGCTGGCTCGCCCATAGAAGCAATAGCGCCAGTGATCCGGGCACCTCCGAAGTGCGGGACGGTAATGGAAAGCCACGACGCAATAAAAACAAACTTCACAATAATAATGAGCGCACACAGGACACAGTGGTCAACACTGGATTCAGCGGCCCCAAACCCGGCCAACGGAAAAGGCTATTTACGGCAAACAAAGATGGACCATCCAATTTAGACAAAATATTGGATAGGCCCTGCCAGATCCATGGCCACCCCAATAAACCAGCTAATCACACCAACAGAAGCTGTTGGGTCTTCAAATAGGCCGGCAAGTTAAATGCTAAACACAAGGGGAAGAGGCCGCCCGGCGATAGCGACGACGAACAGGCTCACCAACCGAACAACGGGGGTCAGAAGTAGTTTCCCCCAGATGCAAAAACAGTAAACATGGAATACGTGACACACACCGCTAGAGGTGAGCACACGGAACACTCCCTCCGTACACGAGATCATACTACGGCTACTGCTACCTCTTGAGCACTTGCGTTGGTTTTCCCTTGAAGAGGAAAGGGTGATGCAGCAAAGTAGCATAAGTATTTGCCTCAGTTTTTGAGAACCAAGATATCAATCCAGTAGGAGGCCGCGCGCGAGTCCCTCGCACCTACACAAACAAATAAATCCTCGCAGCCAATGCGATAAGGGGTTGTCAATCCCTACACGGTCACTTACGAGAGTGAGATCTGATAGATATGATAAGATAATATTTTTTGGTATTTTTTATGATAAAGATGCAAAGTAAAATAAAGGCAATAAAAATAACTAAGTTTTGTAAGATTAATATAATGGAAGATAGACCCGGGGGCCATAGGTTTCACTAGTGGCTTCTCTCAAGAGCATAAGTATTTACGGTGGGTAAACAAATTACTCTTGAGAAATTGACAGATTTGAGCATAGTTATGAGAATATCTAGGTATGATCATGTATATAGGCATCATGTCCGAGACAAGTAGACCGACTCCTGCCTGCATCTACTACTATTACTCCACACATCGACCGCTATCCAGCATGCATCTAGAGTATTAAGTTCATAAGAACAGAGTAACGCTTTAAGCAAGATGACATGATGTAGAGGGATAAACTCATGCAATATGATATAAACCCCATCTTTTTATATATCCTTGATGGCAAAAATACAATACGTGTCGTTTCCCTTTCTGTCACTGGGATCGAGCACCGCAAGATTGAACCCAAAGCTAAGCACTTCTCCCATTGCAAGAAAGATCAATCTAGTAGGCCAAACCAAACTGATAATTCGAAGAGACTTGCAAAGATAACCAATCATACATAAAAGAATTCAGAGAAGATTCAGATATTGTTCATAGATAAACTTGATCATAAACCCACAATTCATCGGTCTCAACAAACACACTGCAAAAGAAGATTACATCAAATAGATCTCCACAAGAGAGGGGGAGAACTTTGTATTGAGATCCAAAAAGAGAGAAGAAGCCATCTAGCTAATAACTATGGACCCGTAGGTCTGAAGTAAACTACTCACACTTCATCGGAGGGACTATGGTGTTGATGTAGAAGCCCTCCGTGATCGATGCCCCCTCCGACGGAGCTCCGGAAAAGGCACCAAGATGGGAACTCATGGATACAGAAAGTTACAGCGGTGGAATTACGGTTTTGTCTCCGTGTCCGGTAGTTTGGGGGTACGTAGGTATCTATAGGAGGAAGGAGTACATCGGTGGAGCAACAGGGGGCCCACGAGGGTGGAGGGCGCGCCCAGGGGGTAGGCGCGCCCCCCTACCTCGTGCCTTCCTCGTTGATTGCTTGACGTAGGGTCCAAGTCTTCTGCATCATGTTCGTTCCGAAAATCCCGTTCCCGAAGGTTTCATTCCGTTTGGACTCCGTTTGATATTCTTTTTCTGCGAAACACTAAAATAGGCAAAAAAACAACAATTCTAGGCTGGTCCTCCGGTTAATAGGTTAGTCCCAAAAATAATATAAAAGTGTATAATAAAGCCCAATAATGTCCAAAACAGAATATAATATAGCATGGAACAATAAAAAATTATAGATACGTTGGAGACGTATCAAGCATCCCCAAGCTTAATTCCTGCTCGTCCTCGAGTAGGTAAATGATAAAAACAGAATTTTTGATGTGGAATGCTACTTGGCATAATTTCAATGTAATTCTTCTTAATTGGGGTATGAATATTTAGATCCAAAAGATAGCTCCAAGTAAAGTTACTGATGGAAGTAGACGAAAGAGGGGATGCCTTCCGGGGCATCCCCAAGCTTTGGCTTTTAGGTGTCCTTAGATTATCTTGGGGTGCCATGGGAATCCCCAAGCTTAGGCTCTTGCCACTCCTTGTTCCATAATCCATCAAATCTTTTACCCAAAACTTGAAAATTTCACAACACAAAACTTAAAGTAGAAAATTTCGTGAGCTCCGTTAGCGAAAGAAAAAAAACACCACTTCAAGGTACTGTAATGAACTCATTATTTATTTATATTGGTGTTAAACCTACTGTATTCCAACTTCTCTATGGTTTATAAACTATTTTACTAGCCATAGATTCATTAAAATAAGCAAACAACACACGAAAAACAGAATCTGTCAAAAACAGAACAGTCTGTAGTAATCTGTAGCTAACGCAAGATCTCGAACCCCAAAAATTCTAAAATAAATTTCTGGACGTGAGGAATTTATCTATTAATCATATTCAAAAATAATTAACTAAATAGCACTTTCCAAATAAAAATGGCAGCAATTCTCGTGAGCGCTAAAGTTTCTGTTTTTTACAGCAAGATTAAAAAGACTTTCACCAAGTCTTCCCAACGGTTCTACTTGGCACAAACACTAATTAAACACAAAAAACACAACAAAAACAGAGGCTAGATAAATTATTTATTGAATAACAGCAAGGATAAATATTGGGTTGTCTCCCAACAAGGGGTTTTCTTTAAAGCCTTGTAGCTAGGCATCGACAATTTTAATGATGCTCACATAAATAGACAAGAATTAAAGCACAAAGAGAGCATCATAAAACATGTGACAAACACGCTTAAGTCTAACATACTTCCTATGCATAGGCATCTTATAGGCAAACAAATTATCAAGGCAAGCAAAAACTAGCATATGCAAAGAAGCGGAAAGAAACAATAGCAATCTCAACATAACGAGAGGTAATTTAGTAACATGAAAATTTATACCACCATATTTTCCTCTCTCATAATAATTACATGTAGGATCATAATCAAATTCAACAAAATAGCTATCACATAAAATATTTTCAACATGATCCACATGCATGCAAAGTTGACACTCTTCCAAAATAGTGGGATTAATATTAACTAAAGTCATGACCTCTCCAAACCCACTTTTATCAAAAACCTCATAAGATTGAACATTCTCCAAATATGTGGGATCTAAAGTTGACACTCTTCCAAACCCACTTTCAATATTATTGCAAACATTATTATCAATCTCATATTCATCATGGGGCTTAAATAAATTTTCAAGATCATAAGAAGAATCACCCCAATCATGATCATTGCAACAAGTAGAGGACATAGAAGAACTAGCATCCCCAAGCTTAGGGCTTTGCATATTATTAGCACAATTTACATAAACAGAATTTATAATAAAATCATTGCAATCATGCTTTTTATTCAAAGATCTATCGTGAATCGCTTCATAAAGTAATTCATCACACTTTTCAGATTCACGAATTTTAAGCAAAACCATATAAAGATAATCTAGTGCACAAAAAACACTAGCAATTGGTTCATCATAACTGGATCTCTTAAAGAGATTAGCAAGCGGATGAGGACCCATAGATCTTAGGTTCTCTGTTTAGTAATAATAAACAACTATTCCGACCAAACGAGCAAATGAGCCAAGTAAGACATAAAAACAAACAAAAAGACGAACAAAAGAATGGCGAATAAAACGGCAAGGGTGAAGTGGGGGAGAGGAAAACGAGAGGCAAATGGCAAATAATGTAATGCGGGAGATAAGGATTTGTGATGGGTACTTGGTGTGTTGACTTTTGCGTAGACCTCCCCGGCAACGGCGCCAGAAATCCTTCTTGCTACCTCTTGAGCACTTGCGTTGGTTTTCCCTTGAAGAGGAAAGGGTGATGCAGCAAAGTAGCATAAGTATTTCCCTCAGTTTTTGAGAACCAAGGTATCAATCCAGTAGGAGGCCGCGCACGAGTCTCTCGCACCTACACAAACAAATAAATTCTCGCAACCAACGTGATAAGGGGTTGTCAATCCCTACACGGTCACTTACGAGAGTGAGATCTGATAGATATGATAAGATAATATTTTTTGGTATTTTTTATGATAAAGATGCAAAGTAAAATAAAAGGCAATAAAAATAACTAAGTGTTGGAAGATTAATATGATGGAAGATAGACCCGGGGGCCATAGGTTTCACTAGTGGCTTCTCTCAAGAGCATAAGTATTTACAGTGGGTAAACAAATTACTGTTGAGCAATTGACAGAATTTAGCATAGTTATGAGAATATCTAGGTATGATCATGTATATAGGCATCACGTCCGAGACAAGTAGACCGACTCCTGCCTGCATCTACTACTATTACTCCACACATCGACCGCTATCCAGCATGCATCTAGAGTATAAGTTCATAAGAATAGAGTAACGCTTTAAGCAAGATGACATGATGTAAAGGTTTAAACTCATGCAATATGATATAAACCCCATCTTGTTATCCTCGATGGCAACAATACAATACATGCGTTGCTGCCCCTACTGTCACTGGGAAAGGACACTGCAAGATTGAACCCAAAGCTAAGCACTTCTCCCATTACAAGAAAGATCAATCTAGTAGGCCAAACCAAACTGATAATTCGAAGAGACTTGCAAAGATAACCAATCATACATAAAAGAATTAAGAGAAGATTCAAATATTGTTCATAGATAGACTTGATCATAAACCCACAATTCATCGGTCTCAACAAACACACCGCAAAAGAAGATTACATCGAATAGATCTCCACAAGAGAGGGGGAGAACTTTGTATTGAGATCCAAAAAGAGAGAAGAAGCCATCTAGCTAATAACTATGGACCCGTAGGTCCGAAGTAAACTACTCACACTTCATCGGAGGGGCTATGGTGTTGATGTAGAAGCCCTCCGTGATCGATCTCCCCTCCGGCGGAGCTCCAGAAAAGGCCCCAAGATGGGATCTCATGGATACAGAAAGTTATGGCAGTGGAATTAGGGTTTTGGCTCCGTATCTGGTAGTTTGGGGGTATGTAGGTATATATAGGAGGAAGGAGTACGTCGGTGGAGCAACAGGGGGCCCACGAGGGTGGAGGGCACGCCCAGGGGTAGGCGCGCCCCCTACCTCATGCCTTCCTCGTTGAATGCTCATAGGGTCACCGAGTAACCAGTTAACTTGCCGATTAATCCCTACTCATAGGGTCACCGAGTAGCCGATAAACCGAAAAATCGTCCGATTAATTGATTAAATGGCCGATTAACTTGCCGATTAGCCGATTAATCCCCTACTCGCTAGCCAACCGAGCAGCTACCAGTTAACGATTTCCTCAACAATGCTTGACGTAGGGTCCAAGTCCTCTAGATCATGTTCGGTCCGAAAATCACGTTCCCGAAGGTTTCATTCGGTTTGGACTCCATTTGATATTCTTTTTCTGCAAAATCCTAAAATAGGCAAAAAACAGCAATTCTGGGCTGGGCCTCCGGTTAATAGGTTAGTCCCAAAAGTAATATAGAAGTGTATAATAAAGCCCAATAATGTCCAAAACAGAATATAACATAGCATGGAACAATCAAAAATTATAGATACGTTGGAGATGTATCAGCTACCTGCGCCGAACTACGCAGCGGCCTTGTCACGCCGCATACCACGCCGGCCATCATGCCACCGGTCTCCATTCAACATGACCGATCAATGTCCATACTGGACTAGCAATTCGGCTTCTGTCGTTCGCCTAATATGCCTTCGAAGTGGGTACCGCGCATACATAAGTATGCACTTGAAATACCCAGGCATCGGCAGAAGCACAATGAGGGTAGGCCTGCAAACCCCTATAACCCTACTTTTCTAACTGCCCTTTTCCTTTTTTCCCTCTACAGGTAGCTCAAGGGCTGGTCACCCTGAGGACTCTACCAGAGTTCGGGTTCGTACAATCACCCAAGGGTTATTCCTGTCAAGGAATCCCTTAACTGAGACAGGCGGCATAGACGTGCGACAGGAGGACCAAAATAACTTTTTGTAGACCGCGCTCTCTATTTCGAGCCTGTAAAGTGCCTTTTTCCTTAGCCTTCGACCCCTGGCATGTCAAATAGCCAGAGTCGCAGCTTTGTTATCTATATAATAATTGGCAATCACTCAGCTCCCAGTAAAAGTAACCAGTGTCTAGTATTGACTTTTTCCTAATCGATCCAAATTTTTGCTCCTGTGGTTGTTTTACACACACACCTCGGCATAACCCGCCAGGGGCTCGGTATGGGAACAAATGAGTTGCCGGCAAGTCCGAACAGCTTTATAGCGTACTTCGGCGTTGCGAGTTTGGCCTTATATGCATCAGCTCCGAATCATGTCTTGGGTCAATAGTTGGGTTGCCCGGCTCCTGTGCTTGCTACCCTACGTTCCGCTCTATCGGCTAGGGTAGTAAAGGGAGAACTACTGCGATTGTGCTTCTGGTTCATCTGGTCAAGCACCTCAGTAGAGAAAGCCGAAAACTGATTGTCATGATGCGGCGAGAACTGGTCAACCACTCGACGACTTATCAGAATCTTTAGCGATTCTCTCCGTGTCATACGAAGGATCTTTTTCAGATCATTTTTTTGCAACGCATCTTATTAAAAATAAGCCGCGTATATACCAGGGGCTATATCGTAGAACCACAATAAAACTCCTATGGCTAAGTGAAAGTGTTAACGCCCTATAGTCTGATTGCCTGGTTTGCCGCATTGTCACCTCCTTCATGGACCAAGACGTTGGGTCAAGGGTGATCAAATGCTTTTCCGAACACCCCCGTACTTCCTACCAGGGGGCTGAAGCCGACGACTGGAAAACTTTCAGATTATATAAAAATGGCCACACAGGAGGAACAAAAGCTTTTGAGCAAAACATAAAAATAGATTAAATATAAAATTGTCTTCTACAATTCCCATACACCTCACTCGAATATTATGTCTTTTGAGCATTGACCATCTATCAAGCGGGCGGCCTCTAAGACGTCCTCAAAATAATGCTCCGGTGCGTGATGGTCCTTGCCCTTGGGTGGACTCTTCACTGCAACATCGATGGCCTTCATCTTCCCCCAGTATGTCTTGACATGGGCAAAGGCCATCCGTGCACCCTCAATGCACGCCGACCGCTTAACAGCGTCGATACGTGGCGCCGCATCAACAAGCCGCCGCACCAAGCCGAAGTAGCTATTCAGAAATGGCTCAGTCGACCACAGCCGGATTATGGCATTCTTCATGGCAGCGCCGGATATCCTATGAAGCCCGACCCATTAGGACATCTGTTCATTCAGCAACAGAGGGCGTTTTGATGCACTAAACTTCGACCAGAAAAGCTTCTCCATTGCATACCCCTCTTGCGCCTGGTAAAATTGTGCCGCATCGGAAAAACTCTTTGGCAGGTCCAAAAACGCGTCTGGAGAGCTCCACACTTGGTTAAGCTGAGCATAATTCGGATCGCCAAACTTAGTCTGTAATAAAAAGGGCTTACCAGCCACAATCTCCCCAGCTTGCCGGATCTCCTCACGGGCCGCTCTAGATTCGGGCCGTGCTTCTTTCGCCTCTCGCAAGGCCTTGTCAAGATCAGCCGTTTTGGCTTTATTCGCCTTCTCAAGGAATTCACAGCGGCTAGTAGCATTCTTTAGTTTGAGCGCCATCGCGGATATTTTCCCCGCGTCTTGGTGTCGAGCAGCTCGTTCGGCCTTTAACTCGGCCGATGCCTTTTCGGCAGCCGCATTACTAAACCGAGCCCTCTTCTTAGCCTGGGCCATCTCCGCCCGAAGAATCTCAACGGCGGCAGCACCATCTGCAGCCATATATATCCCAGTATGCAATTTTCAGCGTCACGCTTATATTACAGACACGTATGTATAAGGACTGCTCTGAATACATACCTTGCGACTCGTCAAGACGCCTATTGATTAACGCAATGTCATCCCCTGCCACATCAAGCTTCCGCTGCAGCTCGACAATATCCGTAGTCCGGGCAGTCGTCAGGGGAGAAACAACCTGTGTTCCAATTAATCAGGTCAGTCCTTGGGCATTTCTTTTGATCCTCTGATTGCCTCCCTCGGGAAGCCAATCAGAGTCTCAGGGGCTACTATCTATACATAGGTGCATTTCATGAATAAAACATAATTGAACATTACAAACCTCGAAACCTCTTAGTAGGCCCACAAAAGCCTCATTCAATCCGCGCTTCGCGGACAGGACCTTTTCAGCCACCGTGCCCATCAAGGTATGATCTTCCTCTGAGACGGACGCCTGCTTCAGCATGTTAGTCAGTATATCCGGCGCCTCTGGATCTCCAGAGGCTGGTGTAGGAGTAGGCCACCCTTTGAAGGGATCTGTTTATTCGTATCCGGCTGTAGACCGGATTGTTCGGGGCCTTCATTACTGGTCCCCAGACCCTGGGCCACCGAAGTATCACCTTCGGGTAATATCTTCATCGTCCCTCGCACCGCCTGTTGGTCGGGGGAGACCCTTCACGACGACACCTCGAAGTCGTCCGCCCTATAGGGCGGAGAGGCCGATGGAGGCGTCTTGCTTTCCATCATCTCTGGGAGAAGGTCCCCCGAGGAAGAGGATTGTTGAAGAAGACTGTGTGCTGAACTGCCAAAAAAAATATTCTAGGAATCACAAGAAAAAGAACGGGACAGGTCTAAAACATCCTTGTTTACTTACGATTTGGCTTGAGGCTTCTCCTCATCATGAGACTGTGCGTCGATGTCCTCCAAGCCTGAGCCACCCGACAGAGGCATCTTGCCTCTCTTAGAAGCCTTTTCCTCCCAATCTTCAAAGGCGGCCCTTTTCTTTCCACGAGGGGGAGAGGCGTTGACCTCCCCCTCATTTTTGTCTTCGGACGATGGGATCTTGATTCCTCCAGACACAATGTCTGATGCACCTTCGGGATGTAGGCCATCTTTGGTCCTCTCCGCCTTGCCCCCCTTCGCAGGCATCTGGTATGGTACCAGGGCCAGCATCCTTGTTAAAACAGGATTCGCTGGGCCTTCGGGCAGGGGGGCCGAACACATGATTAGTTCCGTTTTCTTTATCCAGCCCTGGAAGAAGATAGTTTTCTCAGTACCATATTACGGTATGCGTAACTACAAAGTGTTCGGAAGACAAGTGCTTACCGGGGTATCCGGACAGTGGCAGTCAAAGCCAGCGTCCTCATAGTGTCCGGCCAATGTTTTCGCTTCCCGAAAAATAGCTTCCACATCCCTTCGTGAGTAGTGCCGAAGAAGTGTTGGAGGGTTCGTGGTCCTTCTGGATTAAGCTCCCACATGCGGCGAGATCTGCACTGGCAGGCCAGGATTCGGCAAACTAGCATCACTTGAATCACGTTGACAAGATCGATGTCTCTCTCAAGTAGGGTTCGGATGTGGCTCTGTAGAGTTTGCACTTCGTCAACTGATCCCCAGTCCAGCCCCTTGTTAATCCATGATGCAAGCTATGGCAGAGTGCCGGAACGAAACGTAGGTATAGCTTCCCACTTGGTGCTACGGGGTTCCATGACATAAAACCACTCTCGCTGCCATTGGTTGGAGGTTTCGGTGAAAGAGCCTTTTGTCCAAAGAGTGCTGGTAAGCTTGCTCACTACAGCACCACCGCACTCCGCCTGTTCCCCGTCGACCACCTTCGGCTTCACACTAAAAGTATTGAGCCATAAGCCGAAGTGTGGGGGGATTCGGAGGAAGGCCTCGCATGTAATGATAAACGCAGAGACATGGAGGAAAGAGTTCGGAGATAGATCATGAAAATCTAGTCCATAATAAAACATTAGCCCCCGGACGAAGGGATGAAGAGCGAACCCTAGCCCTCGAAGGAAGTGGGAGATGAATACGACCCTCTCGCCAGATCTGGGGGTCAGAATAACATGTCCTTGAGCAGGAAGCCTATGGTGGATCTCCGCGTTCAAGTATCTGGTCGCCCGAAGCTTCGCAATATCCTCCTCTCTAACGGAGGAAGCCACCCATCGGCCTTGAGGGCTGGGTCCTGACATGATGGGGAGGCTTGAAGCAATGAAGTTGGACCATGGGTGCTAGAACTCGAGGTTGAGAAGGCTGAGGAGAGGTTTTGCATAAAAAAGACGGCCCTTGGTTCCTTTATAAAGGCACCGGGTATTAAACGCCTCCTCCTAAGCCTGAGAACCTACATATTCCTAAGGAATCTTTCCCGCAAGACGGTTGGGTTACCCACGCTCGTATTGATGAGAATCCCGCGATAAGGGGACACGATCTTTGCTTCGATAGGACGTGCCAACGAAGACCACGCCCCGAAACATGGAACGGCGGGACGGGAAACGGTTTGAAATAATAACCGGGCAAGCATGACGTCATGTTACTAAAGTGGTCAGCAGATTGGATTTGTGAAATATTATACTCTCTACGGTTGTGTGTTGCAGATCCGGACACGTTGGTTTCGTCCGAAGACTATCTTACCGTTCTGAAGGAGGAACCCGCCTTGTAATGCCGAGGATAGATCTACGCGTCGGATACCTTGTCATTGAAGCCAGGTTCAGGGGCTACTAAGGGAGTCCTGAACTAAGGGGTCCTCGGGCGTCCGGCCTATTAGCCATGGGCCGGACTGATGGGCTGTGAAGATACGAAGACCAAAGACTGCACCTGTGTCCGGATGGGAATCTCCTTGGCATGGAGGGCAAGCTTGGTGACCAAATATGTAGATTCCTTTCTTTGTGACCGACCCTGTGTAACCCTAGATCCTCTCGGTGTCTATATAAACCGGAGGACTTAGTCCGGAGAGAGAGATATTCATTACCATAGCCATACAAGCTAGACCTCTAGGGTTTGGCCATTACAATCTCGTGGTAGATCAATCAAGCAGGACGTAGCGTATTACCTCCATAGAGAGGGCCCAAACATGGGTAAACCTCGTGTCCCCTGTCTCCTGTTACCATCAACCTTAGACGCACAGTTCGGGACCCCCTACCCGAGATCCGCCGGTTTTGACACCGACAATGGGCCATAGTGGAAGAGAGGAGGAGGCGGCCAGGTGTGGCTCGCGCCCCCTAGGCCCAATCTGAATTATGGTAGATTTTGAGGGTGCGGCCCCTGCACAAACAATCAAGAACCTTGCAACCAACGCGATAAAGGGGTTGTCAATCCCTTGACAACCACTTGCAAAAGTGAGATCTGATAAAGATAATAAGATAAATATTTTTGGTATTTTTGTTGTATAGATTGGTAAATAAAGATTGCAAAATAAATAGTAAACTAGATTTATAGATCGGAAACTTATATGATGTAAAGTAGACCCGGGGCCATAGGTTTCACTAGTGGCTTCTCTCATGATAGCAAGTATTATGGTGGGTGAACAAATTACTGTCGAGCAATTGATAGAAAAGCGCATAGTTATGAGAATATCTAGGCATGATCATGAATATAGGCATCACATCCATGTCAAGTAGACCAAAACAATTCTGCATCTACCACTATTACTCCACACATTGACCTCTATCCAGCATGCATCTAGAGTATTAAGTTCATAAGAACAGAGTAACACATTAGGCAAGATGACATGATGTAGAGGGATAAACTCAAGCAATATGATATAAACCCCATCTTTTTATCCTCGATGGCAACAATACAATACGTGCCTTGCTACCCCTGCTGTCACTGGGAAAGGACACCGCAAGATTGAAACCAAAGCTAAGCACTTCTCCCATTGCAAGAAAGATCAAAGAGAGAGAAGAATCCATCTAGCTAATAACTATGGACCCGAAGGTCTATGGTAAGCTACTCACACATCATCGAAGAGCCTATGGTGTTGCTGTAGAAGCCCTCCGTGATCGTATCCCCCTCCGGCAGATCGCCGGAAAAATCCCTAGATGGGATCTCATGGGTACAGAAGGTTGCGGTGGTGGAAAAGTGGTTTTGTGGCTCCCCTGGATGTTTTGAGGGTATAAGAGTATATATAGGCGAAAGAAGTAGGCCGGTGGAGCTCTGTGGGTCCCATGAGGGTGGGGGCATGCCTGCCCCCCTAGGCGCGCCCCCTGCCTCGTGGAAGCTTCGCGGACTTCCAGACTTGTACTCCAAGTCTCCAGGGTTGCGTTTGTTCCAAGAAATATTCTCGCGAAGGTTTCGTTCCGTTTGGATTCCATTTGATATTCCTTTTCCGCGGAACACTGAAATAGGCAAAAAAACAATTTGCACTGGGACTTTGGTTAATAGGTTAGTCCCAAAAATAATATAAAAGTGCATATTAAAGCCCATTTGACATCCAAAACAGATAATATAATGGCATGGAACAATCAAAAATTATAGATACGTTGGAGACGTATCAAGCATCCCCAAGCTTAATTCGTCCTCGTCCTCGAGTAGGTAAATGATAAAAACAATTTTTTTGATGTGGAATGCTACCTAACATAATTTTCAATGTAATTTTCTTTATTGTGGCATGAATGTTCAGATCCGAAAGATTCAAGACAAAAGTTTAATATTGACATAAAACAATAATACTTCAAGCATACTAACCAAGCAATTATGTCTTCTCAAAATAACATAGCCAAAGAAAGCTCATCCCTACAAAATCATATAGTTTGGCCATGCTTCATTTTCGTCACACAAAATGCTCCCATCATGCACAACCCTGATGACAAGCCAAGAAATCATTTCATACTTTAGTATTCTCAAACTTTTTCAACTTTCACGCAATATATGAGTGTGAGCCATGGACATAACACTATGGGTGGAATAGAATATGATGATGGAGGTTGTGTGGAGAAGACAAAAAAGGAGAAAGTCTCACATCGACGCGGCTAATCAACGGGCTATGGAGATGCCCATCAATTGATGTCAATGCGAGGAGTAGGGATTGTCATGCAACGGATGCACTAGAGCTATAAATGTATGAAAGCTCAACAAAAGAAACTAAGTGGGTGTGCATCCAACTTGCTTGCTCACGAAGGCCTAGGGAATTTTTAGGAAGCCCATCATTGGAATATACAAGCCAAGTTCTATAATGAAAAATTCCCACTAGTATATGAAAGTGACAAAATATGAGACTCTCTATCATGAAGAACATGGTCCTACTTTTAAGCACACGTGTGGAAAAAAGATAGTAACATTGTCCCTTCTCTCTTTTTATCTCATTTTTTGGTGGGCTTCTTTGGCCTCTTTTATTATTATTATTTTTCGTCTGTAATCTCATCCCGACTTATGGGGGAATCATAGTCACCATCATCCTTTCCTCACATGGGACAATGTTCTAATAATGAAGATCATCACACTTTTATTTACTTACAACTCAAGAATTACAACTCGATACTTAGAACAAAATATGACTCTATGTGAATGCCTCCGGCGGTGTACCGGGATGTGCAATGATTCAAGAGTGACATGTATAAAAATTATGAGTGGTGGATTTGCCACAAATACGATGTCAACTACATGATCATGCAAGGCAATATGACAATGATGAAGCGTGTCATAATAAACGGAACGGTGGAAAGTTGCATGGCAATATATCTCAGAATGGCTATGGAAATGCCATAATAGGTAGGTATGGTGGCTGTTTTGAGGAAGATATAAGGAGGCTTATGTGTGATAGAGCGTATCATATCACGGTGTTTGGATGCACCAGCGAAGTTTGCACCAACTCTCGAGGTGAGAAAGGGCAATGCACGGTACCGAAGAGGCTAGCAATGATGGAAGGGTGAGAGAATGTATAATCCATGGACTCAACATTAGTCATAAATAACTCACATACTTATTGCAAAAATCTACAAGTCATCAAACCCAAAGCACTAGCGCATGCTCCTAGGGGGATAGATTGGTAGGTAAAGACCATCACTCGTCCCCAACCGCCACTCATAAGGAAATCAATCAAAGAACTCCTCATGCTTCAAATTTGTCACACAACGGTTACCATATGTGCATGCTTCGGTAGTTTCCAACCTCAACACAAGTATTTCTCAACTTCACAATTACTCAACTAGCATGACTCTAATATTACCATCTTTATATCTCAAAACAATTATCAAGTATTAAACTATTCAATACATTCTATATGAAAGTTTTTATTATACCCATCTTGGATGCCTATCATATTAGGACTAATTTTATAGCCAAAGAAAATTATCATGTTGTTCCAAGAGAATCTCAAAATAATATAAGTGAATCATGAGAGATCAATAATTTCTATAAAATAAAACCACCGCCATGCTCTAAAAAGATATAGGCGAAGCACTAGAGCAAAATTATCTAGCTCAAAAGATATAAGTGAAGCACATAGAGTATTCTAATAAATTCCGATTCATGTGTGTCTCTCCAAAAGGTGTGTACAGCAAGGATGATTGTGGTAAACTAAAAATCAAAGAATCAAATCATACAAGACGCTCCAAGCAAAACACATATCATGTGGTAAATAAAAATATAGCCTCAAGTAAAGTTATCGATAGACGAAGACGAAAGAGGGGATGCCTTCCGAGGCATCCCCAAGCTTAGGATTTTGGTTGTCCTTGAATTTTACCTTAGGGTGCCTTGGGAATCCCCAATATTAGGCTTTTGCCACTCTTTGTTCCAAAATCCATCAAATCTTTACCTAAAAACTTGAAAACTTAACAACAGAAAACTCAACAGAAAATCTCATGAGCTCCGTTAGTATAAGAAAACAAACCACCACTTTAATGTATTGTAATGAACTCATTATTTATTTATATTGGTGTTAAACATAATGTATTCCAACTTATCTATGGTTCATACCCTCCTCCCCAATACTAGCCATAGATTCATCAAAATAAGCAAACAACACACGAAAAACAGAATCTGTCAAAAACAGACCCGTCTGTAGCAATCCGGAGGTTTCGAATATTTCTCTAACTTCAAAAATTCTGAAAAATAGGACGACCTAAATAATTTGTATATTGGTCTACTGCAGTTGGAATTGGTATTTTACCGCTCCCTGGTAAAAATGAAAATTATTCTCATGAGCGCATACTTTCTGTTTTTTTCAGCAAGATCAAACAACAATCACCCAAGAAGATCCTAAAGGCTTTACTTGTCACAAACACTAATTAAAACATAGAAGACACAATCATAACAGAGGATAGATGATTTATTTATTACTAAACAGGAACAAAAAGTAAGGAACAAAAATAAAATCGGGTTCCCTCCCAACAAGCGCTATCGTTTAACGCCCCTAGCTAGGCATAAAAACAAGAATAGATCTAGGTATTATCATCTTTGGTATGCAATCCAAAAGTGGCTCTCATAATACATTCATATGGTAATTTAATTTTCTCTCTAGGAAAGTGTTCCATGCCTTTCCTTAACGGAAATTGGAATCTAATATTTCCTTCTTTCATGTCAATAATTGCATCAATCATTCTAAGGAAAGGTCTACCAAGAATAATAGGACATGTAGGATTGCAATCTATATCAAGAACAATGAAATCTATGGGCACATAATTCCTATTTGCAACAATAAGAACATCATTAATTCTTCCCATAGGTTTCTTAATGGTGGATCCGCAAGGTGCAAATTTAAAGAACAATCATCAAATTCACAGAAGCCTAACACATCACACAAATTTTTTGGAATCATGGAAACACTAACACCCAAATCACATAAAGCATAGAATTCATGATCTTTAATCTTAATTTTAATGGTAGGTTCCCACTCATCATAAAGTTTTCTAGGGATAGAAACTTCTAGTTCAAGCTTTTCTTCATAAGATTGCATTAAAGCATCAACGCTATGTTTAGTAAAAGCCTTATTTTGATCATAAGCATGAGGAGAATTTAACACGGATTGCAACAAGGAAATACAATCTATCAAAGAGCAACTACCATAATTAAATTCCTTGAAATCCAAAATAGTGGGTTCATTGCTATGTAAAGTTTTGACCTCTTCAATCCCACTTTTATTAATTTTAGCATCAAGATCTAAAAACTCCGAATCATTGGGACGCCTTCTAAATAAAGTTGATTCATCTCCAGTCCCATCTTTATCAAGATTCATATTGGCAAATAAAGATTTAATAGGAGACACATCAATCACTTTTCGATCTACGTCATTATTATCATGAAAACTAGAAGAACACGCTTTCACCAAGCAATCTTTTTAGCACGCATCCTAGCGGTTCTTTCTTTGCACTCATAAATGGAAATTCTCATGGCTTTGAGAGAGTCATTGATGTCATGCTAAGGTGGGATAGATCTAAGTTTCAAAGAATCAACATCAAGAGAAATTCTATCCACGTTCCTAGCCAACTCATCAATCTTAAGCAAATTTTCTTCAATCAAAGCATTGAAATTCTTTTGCAAATTCATAAATTCTTTAACACTAGTATAAAAATTAGAGAGCAT
Source organism: Triticum urartu (assembly GCF_003073215.2). Classification (NCBI taxonomy): domain Eukaryota; kingdom Viridiplantae; phylum Streptophyta; class Magnoliopsida; order Poales; family Poaceae; genus Triticum; species Triticum urartu. The sequence continues at coordinate 419,486,061 of NC_053027.1, read as the reverse complement.
CTTATTAAAATTTCCATAAGAGTTGTTGTAGGAATTACCATAATTATTAGAGGAATTACTAGGAAACGGCAAAGAATTAAAATTTCCTCTATACGTGTTGTTACCAAAATTGTTCCTACCAACAAAATTCACATCCGTAGATCCATTATTATTCTCAATCAAAGTGTACAAAGGCATATCATCATGATCAGAAGAAACACTCTTATTAGCGAACAATTTCATAAGTTCATCCATCTTTCCACTCAAAACATTAATCTCTTCAATAACATGAACTTTTTTACTAGTGGATCTTTCGGTGTGCCATTGAGAATAATTAACCATAATATTGTCTAGGAGTTTAGTAGCTTCTCCTAAGGTGATTTCCATAAAAGTGCCTCCCGCGGCCGAATCTAAAAGATTTCTAGAAGCAAAATTCAATCCAGCATAAAAATTCTATATAATCATCCATAAATTCAAACCATGTGTAGGGCAATTACGTATCATTAATTTCATCCTCTCCCAAGCTTGTGCAACATGCTCATGATCAAGTTGCTTAAAATTAATAATATCGTTTCTAAGAGAGATGGTCTTAGCGGGAGGAAAATGCTTAGAGATAAAAGCATCTTTGCACTTATTCCAAGAATCAATACTATTTTTAGGCAAAGAACAAAACCAAGTATTAGCACGACCTCTGAGTGAAAACGGAAATAGCTTGAATTTAACAATATCATTATCCACATCTTTCTTATTTTGCATATCGCACAAATCAACAAAGTTGTTTAGATGGGTAGCGGCATCTTCACTAGGAAGGCCGGAAAATTGATCTTTCATGAAAAGATTCAACAAAGCAACATTAATTTCACAAGATTCAGCATCGGTAATAGGAGCAATCGGAGTGCTAATAAAATCATTGTTGTTGGTATTGGAAAAGTCACATAATTTAGTATTATCTTGAGCCATCGTAATAAACAATCAATCCAACACACAATCAAACATGATGCAAGCGAAAAGAGGTGAACGAAAAAGGGCGAATAAAATGGCAAAGGTGAAGTGGGGGAGAGGAAAACGAGAGGCGAATGGCAAATAATATAATGTGAGGGATAAGAGGTTGTGATGGGTACTTGGTATGTCTTGACTTGAACGTAGATCTCCCCGGCAACGGCGCCAGAAATCCTTCTTTCTACCTCTTGAGCATGTGTTGGTTTTCCCTTGAAGAGGAAAGGGTGATGCAGCAAAGTAGCGTAAGTATTTCCCTCAGTTTTTGAGAACCAAGGTATCAATCCAGTAGGAGACTACACGCAAGTCGCCTAGTGATGACCCACAAGTATAGGGGATCTATCGTAGTCCTTTCGATAAGTAAGAGTGTAGAACCCAACGAGGAGCAGAAGGAAATGATAAGCGGTTTCCTGCAAGGTATTCTCTGCAAGTACTGAAATAAGTGGTAACAGATAGTTTTGTGATAAGATAATTTGTAACGAGCAACAAGTAACAAAAGTAAATAAGGTGCAGCAAGGTGGCCCAATCCTTTTTGTATCAAAGGACAAGCCTGGGCAAACTCTTATATGATGTAAAGCGCTCCCGAGGACACATGGGAATATTGTCAAGCTAGTTTTCATCACGTTCATATGATTCGCGTTTGGTACTTTGATAATTTGGTATGTGGGTGGACTGGTGCTTGGGTACTGCCCTTACTTGGACAAGCATCCCACTTATGATTAACCTCTATTGCAAGCATCCGCAACTACAACAAAAGTACTAAGGTAAACCTAACCATAGCATGAAACATATGGATCCAAATCAGCCCCTTACAAAGCAACGCATAAACTAGGGTTTAAGCTTCTATCACTCTAGCAACCCATCATCTACTTATTACTTCCCAATGCCTTCCTCTAGGCCCAAATAATGGTGAAGTGTCATGTAGTCGACGTTCACATAACACCACTAGAGGAGAGACAACATACATCTCATCAAAATATCGAACGAATACCAAATTCACATGACTACTAATAGCAAGACTTCTCCCATGTCCTCAGGAACAAAAGTAAAAACTCACAAAGCATAAACATGTTCAAAATCAGAGGGGTATTAATATGCATATAGGATCGGAACATATGATCTTCCACCAATTGAACCAACTAGCATCAACTACAAGGAGTAATTAACACTACTAGCAACCTACTAGCACCAATCCCGGACTTGGAGACAAGTATTGGATACAAGAGATGAACTAGGGTTTTGAGATGAGATGGTGCTGATGAAGATGTTGATGGAGATTGCCCTCTCCCGATGAGAGGAGCGTTGGTGATGACGATGGCGATGATTTCCCCCTCCGGGAGGGAAGTTTCCCCGGCAGAACAGCTCCGCCAGAGCCCTAGATTGGTTCACCAAGGTTCCGCCTCGTGGCGGCGGAGTTTCGTCCGAGAAGATGGCTTATGATTTTTTTCCCATTGAAAGACTCCATATAGTAGAAGATGGCCACCGGAGGGCCACTAGGGGGCCTGTCGGTGTCAAAACCGGCGGATCTCGGGTAGGGGATCCCGAACTGTGTGTCTAAGGCGGATGGTAACAGGAGACAGGGAACACGACGTTTTACCCAGGTTCGGGCCCTCTTGATGGAGGTAAAACCCTACGTCCTGCTTGATTTATTCTTGATGATATGAGTATTACAAGAGTTGATCTACCATGAGATCGGAGAGGCTAAACCCTAGAAGCTACCCTATGGTATGATTGTATGTTGTCCTATGGACTAAAACCCTCCAGTTTATATAGACACGGGAGGGGGCTAGGGTTACACAAGGTCGGTTACAAAGGAGGAGATATACATATCCGTATTTCCTAGCTTGCCTTCCACGCCAAGTAGAGTCCCATCCGGACACGAGACGAAGTCTTCAATCTTGTATCTTCATAGTCCAACAGTCCGGCCAAAGGATATAGTCCGGCCGTCCGGAGACCCCCTAATCCAGGACTCCCTCAGTAGCCCCTGAACGAGGCTTCAATGATGATGAGTCCGGCGCGCAGTGTTGTCTTCGGCATTGCAAGGCAGGTTCCTCTTCCGAATACACCATGGAAAAATTTAAATACAATGATAGTGTCCGACCCTGCAAAATAAGTTCCACATACCACCATAGAGAGAATAATATTTCCACAAATCTAATCTGCTGACATGTTTTGGCAACATGACATCATGCCATGGCTCGGTGATTATTCGAACCGTTTTTCTTTAAGCAGCCCTGCACGTAACGCGAGGCAGTTTCTTGACACGTCTTGTCAACGCAGAGATCGTGTCCCCCTTATTACAGGATTCTCATCAATACGGGTGAGGGTAACCCAACCGTGCTTAGGACTCCTAGATTTTAGGAAAGTCCCAAACGGCCACGAGGAGGACGCTTGATATTCACCCTCTTTATAAAGGGACAAGGCTTTTACTTTTTTCCTCCCATGCTCAATCGAATCCTTCCCCCGCCTCGAGTTCTAACACCCAAAGCCTAGGTCAGGTGCTTCGGACCTTCAATCATGTCCGGATCCAGCCTCCAGGGCCGGTGGATGCCCTCCTTCATCATGGAAGAGGATATCAAGAAGTTGAGGGAGGCAAGATACCTGACCACCGAAGTTTCGCATTGGCTGCCTGCCCGAGGGCAGGTCGTCCCTACTCCTGAACCCAATGAAGATGTCGTGTTCATCTCCAACTTCCTCCGAGGACTAGGCCTCACTCTGGATCCCTTCGTTAGGGGTTTGATGTTCTATTACGGGCTTGATTTCCACGACCTAGCCCCGGATTCCTTTCTCCACATCTCGGCATTTATTGTCATATGTGAGGCCTTCCTCCGCATTACCCCTCACTTCGGCCTGTGGCTCAAGACCTTTGATGTGAAGCCGAAGACGGACGAGGGGCAGTATGCAGCGTGCGGGGGTGCATTAATAAGCAAGATTGCCGGAGCTCCGTGGCCAAAAGGTTCCTTTCCATAGGTGTCCGGATTATGGCAACGGGAGTGGTTCTACATCACCGCTCCCAGAAGTGCCAAGTGGGTAGCTTTCCCTGCCTTTCGCTCGGGCCCTCCACCACAACTGATGTCATGGATCAGCAGGGGGCTGAGCTGGGGTCCATCCAAGGATGTGCCGGTGTTCGGGCCCCCTTCCCGAAGGATTGGACAATCCGGTGTTGGAAAAGATGCTAGAGCCAGCACCTTGCCTGGTGCCCTCAAAGGAAGATGAAGGGGGGAATAAAGAGGGCTAAAGCAGGCCCCCACCGCTACCTATTCCAACCGAGGGAACGAGTGCCTCCGTGAGGGAGGATAACGAAGGGAAGGAATCTGATATTCCGTCGCCTCGGTGGAGGAAGAGGACTACCTCTGATGACCCAGAAACCAGGGTTTCCAAACGGGAGAAGAAAACTCCACCAGAGGGTCCCGCCTCAGAGGGTGCTCTTGCCGCACAGAGTCCGTGCGGGGATCAGCCCTCTAACGAGCTGTAAGTAATCAAAAAGTACTTAATAGTGAAGATATTCTACCTTACTTCTGAGGAAGATAACCGAAGCATCTATGTTGCAGTTCGGATCTGAGCCCTTCTCAGCAGAGCTCGTCTTCGGGGGATCTTCTTCCAGAGATGATGGAGAGCGAAACGCCTCCCCTGGACTCCCCAACTCAAGAAGCGGGCGACCTTGAAGTGTCATCACGAAGAGTTTCTCCGGATCCGGCAAGGCCAGAAGGTAATCCCATGGTCACCCGAAGCCCTCAGTATCTGGCTCTTGAAGAGAGCAACCAAAAGAATCCGGCACCGTCTGGTATGCGGTCGGACGCACTGAGGGATCTGCTAGGGCGAGCCACTATCTCAGAAGAGCACCGTACATTTATGGGTATGGTGATTGAAAGGATTTCGTCCGCCGAAAGCGGGTTGCATGAAGCCTTTATGAGTCTACTGACGGGCTTTGAGGTACATGAAATGATATGCATCCGCACATTTTTAGGTGTGCCCTGTGTAGATAGTAGCCCCTGAGACTCTGGTTCTCGTCGAAAACGGCGGCGAACAGAGGATCATAGTCCCTGGTAATAACCAGACCGCCTTTATGTGCAGGTGTCTGGAGCTCCAGTGGCTAGCCGGACTGATGGGGTTGCCGAACTAAAGCGGCAACTGGATGCGGCGGATGCCGACATCGAGCTTGTTAACAAGCGGCTTGACGAGGCCCAGGGTAGGTGATATTTATAGTGGATGTCACATAGTAAGAGCAGCGTGATGCCAGTATCTTTAATATGTTGTGACTGCAGATGGAGCTGCTACCGTGGAGGCCTTGCGGGCGGAGCTTTCCCGAGCCAAGGAGCAAGCTAGGAGTAGTAATGCGGCCGATTTGAAGGCGGCCAAAGAGTTGAAAGCTGAGAAGGCCGATCATAGCGAGAGCAAAGAGAAAATGGCCAAAATGGCTGTGAAGTTAAAAGCCACTGCCGACCGCTGCTAGTTTCTTGAAGAAGAAAACCGGGCGAAGGCTACGGACCTTGAAAAGGCCACAATGGCGACCAAAGACACCCGCTCTGCAATGAGAGCGAAGAAGGAGGAACTGCGTGAAGTCAGGGACATTGTGGCTGGGAAGCCCTTTATGCTGCGAAGGAAGTTCGGTGATCCGCGGTATGCCCCACTGGATCGGCTGTGGAGTTTGGCCGACGCATATCTGGACTTAGCGTCGAGCGCTATCGATGCGGCCGAATACTTCCGAGATCAGACAGATCGTGAAGTGGACAAGCTGTTCTGGTCGCAATTTAACGTTCCAGAGCATCCGCTTCCATTGATTGATCAGCTTGCCGAATGGGCCGAACTCAATAGATTGTCCGGACTCACCATGAGGTCTGTCGTGGATCAGCTGTGGCCGGAAAGGCCAAAGCCGAACAGCTATTTTAGCTTGGTGCAGCAGTTCCTTGGTGCGGTGCCGCGCATTAATGTGATGAAGAGGTCGGCGTGCATAGAAGGCTCGCGGATGGCCCTTACCCGTGTCAAAACATACTGGGCGGAGATGGATGTCACCACTGCCGCTGCGCAGGATTCGGCCATAGGCCGAGTGGCTGCCGAGCACTATTTTAAAGAAGTTCTTGAGGGCGCTCGTACGATAGAGGCCCAGTGCTCGAAGAATGTTATGTTTGAGTGACATGTATTCCCATTGTAAAAACAACATTTTATTGAATTTATCAAGGTTGTATTTATACTTTTGCCCGAAAGTATTGTAATGCCTCCTGTGCGGCCGTTTATGTATACATGTATATAACCTGGAAGATTGCAGTCGTCGGCTTCAGCCCCCACGCATATAATGCGGGGGTGTTCGCAGAAGACGCGTATTCACACTTAATCCAACGTCTTGGTCCTAATAAGGAGGTGATAGCGCAGTGAACTAGGCAACCGGACTATAATGCTTTAACACTTTCACTTAGCCATAGGAGTTTGACAATGGGGCTACTATATAGCCCCTGGTGGCTCCGCACTCATCCAGATTCGGGGTGCGTACATGCCTGGCCGAGAAACGGCCCTTCGTTAATGCAGAGGAATCCCGAAGATTCCAATAGGTCATCGAGTGGTTGACCAGTCTCATGCTATATCATGACAGTTAGTTTTCGGCTTTCTCTACTGAGGTGCTCGTCCGGATGAACCAGGGCACAATCGCAGTAGTTCTCCTGGTGCCGCCTTAGCCGATAGAGCGGAACGTAAGGCAACAAAACACAGGAGCCGGGCAAACCCAACATTTGACCATGATTCGGAGCTGATGCATATAAGGCCAAACTCGCGACGCCGAACACTCCCTAAGGTATTCGGTCTTTATGGTGTGAACCGGGTCTAAACAGTACCCTTTGTAATAAGCCCCTGGTGTCCAGGTACGTGCATTATTCTGGCGTGGCCACATGCCAAGACGTCAGCATCCTTCTCGGTTGTACTGAGAATCCGAGGGATGTAAATCAACAAGAGACAGTAAAAAAAGGTTTATGCAGGGTCTTAATCTACAAAGAATCCTTGGAACAGGTCCTTGCTGCACGTCTGCGCCTGTGTCTCCGTTGTGCCATATCCTGGACGGGTGTAGCACGATGGTCCTCTGAAAAAGAGAGGAACTTAATTGAAAAGTTGCCGTGCAAAAGTTAAGTTATACTAAATAAACAATATATAGTTGAAAATGAGTAAAGGTGAGCCTTATTGCCACTTTTGCGCGTGCGTTAAGCCCCTTGTATTGTAATAGGGGTATAGCTATCAAACCTGTATTAATTACATATAGCTGAGCCGGACTCGTAAAGCCGTGTCCGTGGTCTTACCGACCTGTCAAATGCTTGAGTTGGTGAGGCCGTTTAGTGTGCGGCGGCCAAGGCGGCCGCACCGTCTTCGGCGCGCAAGGAGCGCTCAATATTTCCATTTACTATAATGATGCCACGTGGACCGGGCATCTTGAGCTTGAGGGAAGCGTAATGCGGTATTGCGTTAAAGCGAGCAAAAGCTTCGCGTCCGAGTAGTGCTTGATAGCCACTTTGGAACGGAGCGACGTGGAAAGTTAAATTTTCACTGCGGAAGTTATCGGGGAAGCCGAATATAACCTCTAGTAGCAGGGAGCCCCTGCAGTGAGCCTCCGGGCCTGGCGTTACTCCTTTAAAGGTAGCATTGCTGCGGAAAATTTTTGTTGGGTCTATCCCCATTTTGCGGACTGTGTCCTGATATATCAGATTTAAACTGCTGCCGCCGTCCATTAGGACTCGGGTGAAGTGGTATCCATCAATTATTGGATCTAATACCAAGGCAGCCCATCCTGCACGCTGGATACTTGCCGAGTAGTCCCGATGGTCAAAGGTGATCGGTTGGGACGACCAGTGGCGGAGCTCCGCGGTGATAGGCCCTGGGGCATGTTCCTCTAAAGGTGCCGCTTTGTTTCTCCCTTTTATCACGTGTAACACATTGACTGTTTTGACTTCTGGTGGGAATTTCTTCTGCTCCCCTGTGCTTTGCTTGCGAGGTTCGTCCTCGTCTTCACTTGGTGTATCCTGCCCCTTGTGTTCGGCGTTGAGCTTGCCGGACTGTTTGAAGACCCAACATTCTCTATGGGTATGATGTGTAGGTTTATTAGGGGTGCTATGTATCTGACATATTTGGTCCAGAATTTTTTTTAGGCTGGACAATTCGTCTCTATTGCCTTTGGAGGGCGGCTTCTGCTGGCCTGGCCGAGAGCTTCTAAATCCGGCGTTTACCGCCGTGCTCTTCGGGCTGTCTTCCTTATCCCGGCACTTATTCTTGCTGCGTCGTGATTTCCCGTTTCCATCCCTGACTTCGGATGTACTTGGGTCACTGGTGCTGCATCTGGCTAACCAGCTGTCCTCGCCCGCGCAAAAATGGGTCATGAGGCTTGTTAATGCTGCCATTGTTCTCGGCTTTTCTTGACCGAGGTGTCTGGCAAGCCATTCGTCTCGGACGCTATGCTTAAAAGCTGCTAAGGCTTCAGCGTCCGGACAGTCGACTATTTGGTTCTTTTTAGTGAGGAACCTGTTCCAAAGTTTCCGGGCTGACTCACTGGGCTGTTGAGTTATATGACTTAAATCGTCTGCATCCGGTGGTCGGACATATGTCCCTTGAAAATTTGCCCGAAAGGCGTCTTAGAGCTCTTCCCAGCTTCCGATGGAGTTTTCGGGGAGGCTTTTAAGATAGTGCCGAGTTGGCCCTTTGAGCTTGAGGGGTAAGTACTTGATGGCGTGGAGATCATCTCCTCGAGCCATATGGATATGGAGGATGTAGTCCTCAATCCAGACCCCAAGGTCTGTAGTTCCGTCGTACGCCTCTATGTTTACGAGTTTGAATCCCTCTGAAAATTCATGATCCAGCACCTCGTCGGTGAAACATAGAGGGTGTGCGGCACCCCTGTATTTGGGTGTACCGTGGTGTCCGGATGTTTGTTGTGTTGCATTGTATGTTGGAGAGCGCATGTGTGGTCCATAGATGGATCTGGTTGCATCGTCCTTTTGATGCGAGCCCTTACGCGGATCGCGTACTGGTTTATGTGCGGCGTCGATCGCCGCTTTATGTTCGCTATGAGGTCGTCTATCCGACCGGATGGCTGTTTTATTTTTTAATTATGGAGGATCTAAGGCCTCCTCATCAAATTCAGGTAGCAACTTTCGCTTCGGGTAGCTCTTGGTGTGGCGATTACTGCTGTATTTCACTGCAGTGTTGAGTACTTCACTCCATTTGATTTTGAGTGTGTCTTGTGCAGCCTTGAGCCTTTGCTTCTGTTTTTTCGGACTCCTCACCATGGCAACAAGCCTTTGGTGGGCATTATGTTGCTCCTGGCGTCTGTCCGGTATGATGTCGTCCGGACTGTTATCTTCGACGGGGTTGGGTTGTTCGGCGTGATTTTCCGTGTTGCCGTGGTCGGGCAATGGTTCACCCTGCTCTAACGCTGGGTCTATGTGATCGTTATTTCTGCCGAGGCGGGATTTGGAGTGGCGTTTACGCCACCGCTTTGACTGCTTCTTGAGGGAACAAACCTTCGCTGCGTCCTTCCGTTCCTCGTAGTTATTTTCTTTAGGTCTGTCCACCATATATACGTCATGTGATGAAGTGGGCGTCCAGTGCCCTATGGGTAGTGGTTCCTCTTCGCCTCCCGCATTGTCGTCCATACCGTCGATGCCTTCAGAGTCGAAGTCGAGCATGTCGGTTAAGTCATCGACAGTGGCTACTAAGTGGGTGGTGGGTGGGCGGCGAATTTCTTCGTCATCTGCATCCCAATCTTGCCGGACGTAGTTTGGCCAGGACTCTCCTGACAAGGAGAGAGACCTTAATGAGTTCAGTATGTCGCCAAAGCGCAAGTGCTGAAAAATATCCGCGGAGGTAAACTCCATGATCGGCGCCCAATCGGATTCGATAGGAACGGGCGCAGGCGGTTCAGAGTCCGTGGCCAGAGAAGGATCCGGCAGTTTGGCAACATGGCTCTCGTGAAGGGTAAGGTCGATATTTGGCTCGATCGCCGCAAAGGATATGGCCTCCGCGACGGGGATTTCCACCCGTCCATGGATGGCGCAACCGGCTCCGAATTGAGGGTCGGAGCGGCTGCCGGTGCGATTTCTTGAACACTGTCCGATGGTAGAGCTAGATCGTACTCGTCGTGACCGCGTGGCGCACAAGGCAATGGCTCAAATCCGTCAAAGATCAAGTCTCCGCGGATATCGGCCGTGTAGTTTAAGTTTCCAAACCTGACCTGGTGGCCAGGGGCGTAACTTTCGATCTGCTCCAGATGGCCAAGCGAGTTGGCCCGTAGTGCGAAGCCGCCGAACACAAAGATCTGTCTAGGGAGAAAAGTCTCACCCTGGACTGCATCGCTATCGATGATAGTAGGAGCCATCAAGCCTAACGGCGATGACATAGAGGAACTCTCAATGAAAGCACCAATGTCGGTGTCAAAACCGACGGATCTCGGGTAGGGGGTCCCGAACTGTGCGTCTAAGGCGGATGGTAACAGGAGGTAGGGAACATGATGTTTTACCCAGGTTCGGGCCCTCTTGATGGAGGTAAAACCCTACGTCCTGCTTGATTTATTCTTGATGATATGAGTATTACAAGAGTTGATCTACCACGAGATCGGAGAGGCTAAACCCTAGAAGCTAGCCTATGGTATGATTGTATGTTGTCCTACAGACTAAAACCCTCCGGTTTATATAGACACCGAAGGGGGCTAGGGTTACACAAGGTCGGTTACAAAGGAGGAGATATACATACCCGTATTGCCTAGCTTGCCTTCCACGCCAAGTAGAGTCCCATCTGGACACGAGACGAAGTCTTCAATCTTGTATCTTCATAGTCCAACAGTCCGGCCAAAGGATATAGTCCGGCCGTCCGGAGACCCCCTAATCCAGGACTCCCTCAGGGCCCATGAGGTAAGGGGGCACCCAGGGGGGTAGGGCGCGCCCCCCACCCCCGTGGGCAGGGTGTGCCCCCCTGGTGAAGTTCTTGCTCTCAGTATTTTTTATATATTTGGAAAACATCTTCCGTGAAGTTTTAGGACTTTTAGAGCTGTGCGGAATAGGTCTCTAATATTTGCTCCTTTTCCAGCCCAGTATCCCAGCTGCCGGCATTCTTCCTCTTTATGTAAACCTTAGAAAATAAGAGAGAATAGGCATAACTATTGTGACATAATGTGTAATAACAGCCCATAATGCAATAAATATTGATATAAAAACATGATGCAAAATGGACGTATCAACTCCCCCAAGCTTAGACCTCGCTTGTCCTCAAGCGAAAAGCCGAAATCGAAAAATTTGTCCACATGTTTAGAGATAGAGGTGTCGATAAAAATAAAGTACGGACATGAGGGCATCATGATCATTCTTAGAACAACAACTCATATAATTCTTTGTCATATAATCTCTAATGCTAGAGTAATAATTCAATCACAATATCAAGTATGAATCGTAAACTTCATTGAAAACTAAAAAACTACAATCTCAGTCATTGAAGCAATTGCAATTTATCATAACATAGGAAAGAGTCAATGTATAAGAGCTTTTAAGCAAGTCCACATACTTAACTATCATATAATCTTTCACAATTGCTGACACACACGCAATACTTATGGGTATGGAGTTTTAATCGGACACAGAGAAACATAGGGGCTTATAGTTTTGCCTCCCAACGTTTTATCTCAAGGGTAATGTCAACAATAATAGTTCATGAAAAATCACATCCAATTAGCCATATATACCAGGATCTTTCCAACATACTGTGCTTGCCAAAGGAATAAAGTGTAAAAAGGAAGGGTGAAAATCACCATGACTCTTATGCAATGTAGGAGATAAAAGTAAAAGGTAGGCCCTTCGCAGAGGGAAGCAGAGGTTGTCATGCGCTTTTATGGTTGGATGCACAAAATCTTAATGCGAAAGAACGTCACTTTATATTGCCCCTTGTGATATGGACCTTTATTATGCAGTCTGTCGCTTTTATTACTTCCATATCACACGATCGTATAAAGCTTATTTCCTCCACACCAATCAATCATACATATTTAGAGAGCAATTTTTATTGCTTGCACCGATGACAACTTACTTGATGGATCTTACTCAATCCATAGGTAGATATGGTGGACTCTTATGGAAAGACTGGTTTGAGGGTATTTGGAAGCACAAGTAGTATCTCTACTTGAATGAATTTGGCTAGCATGAGGGGGAAAGGAAATCTCAACATGTTGCATGATCCATGACAATATAATTTATCTCAGATGTAAGAAAACATAACCCATTACGTTGTCTTCCTTGTCCAATGTCAACTCTTTAGCATGTCATATTTAATGAGTGCTCACAATCATAAAAGATGTCCAATATAGTATATTTATATGTGAAGACCTCTCTTTCTTTATTACTTCCTATTAATTGCAACGATGACCAAAACTGTGTTTGTCAACCCTTAACAACTTTTATTCATCATACTTTTCTATGTGAGCTCATTACTCTCCATAAGACTCACATGATCTCTTTGTTTCTTTTTATTTCTTTCTCTTTTCTTTTATTCACTTAGGATCATGGCAAAATAATCAAGCCCTTGACTCAACACTAATCTTTATTATATAGCTCACGGACTCGAATACATAGAAGGATAATAAAGCAAAACTCATGACTAGATCATATTTAGAACTTTTATTCTACTAGATCAAGATATTACCAAAAGGATCGAACTAAGAAAAACGGTAAAGATAAAGTGATGGTGATACGATACCGGGCCACTCCCCCAAGCTTGGCAGTTGCCAAGTGGAGTGCCCATGCCCAGGTGATTATGTCTCCTTTGTTGGTGACGAAGGTGGAGTTGTTGATGATGGATAGTCGCACATCGAGCGTAGGAGGTCTTCTAACTTGCGGATAATGCCCTTGAGTGCGATGATATGCTCCTTCAACAAAATATTTTCACGTGTGAGATACTTATTTTGTATACGAGCCAACTCAATCATCTTGAAAGCTTCGATTTCTGTTGGGGTAAGAAGATTGTGATCCAGTTGAAGGGTGTCTTCTGTTGCTGGAACTTGGTCCTCCATGGACTTCTTGATCCCTTCACCCTTGTTGATCTCCATAGGTTCTTCTCTCTTCAGCTCTATCTTCATTAGCCAAGCATCGTTGCCCTCATGGTTGGAGGAGGAGGGAGACGACATAGTGCCTGACCTTGACAACCCTGACAGAAAACAGCTCGAAACAAAGACATGAGATTTTTGCGCGATACGGGAGTCAAAACCCCAGGGAGGTTATATAATAAATTTTTACCGACCAAAATACGTGCCGTGTACGAAAACGGAGTCTGAAGAGCACAAGAGGTGCCCACGAGGTAGGGGGGCGCGCCCTCCACCCTCGTGGAGCTCTCGTGTCCTTCCCGGACTGCTGCTTATTTTTCTATTTTTTAAATATTCCAAAACGGAGAAATATTGCCTTAAAAACTGTTTTGGAGTCGGTTTACTTACCGTACCACATACCTATTCCTTTTCGGAGTCTGAAACGTTCCGGAAAGTGTCCCTTATGTATTCCTCCGGGGTTACGGTTTCAATAACATTGGTTTCAACATTTATGGGATTACCTGAGATATAGTGTTTGATTCTTTGACCGTTCACCACCTTCGGATTTGTGCCTTCGAAGTTGTTGATTTTTATGGCACCGGAACGGTAGACCTCCTCGATAACGTAAGTACCTTCCCATTTAGAGAGAAGTTTTCCTGCAAAAAATCTTAAACGAGAGTTGTATAGCAATACATAATCACCTACATTAAACTCATGCTTTTGTATCCTTTTGTCATGCCATCTTTTAATTTTTCTTTAAACAACTTCGCATTTTCGTAGGCTTGGGTTCTCCATTCATCAAGTGAGCTAATATCAAATAACCTCTTCTCACCGGCAAGTTTAAAATCATAATTAAGTTCTTTAATAGCTCAATAAGCCTTGTGTTCTAGTTCGAGGTAAGTGACATGCTTTTCCATAGACCATTTTATACAGAGACATACCCATAGGATTTTTATGTGCATTTCTATAGGCCCATAATGCATCATCAAGTTTCTTGGACCAATTCTTTCTAGACCTATTAACAGTCTTTTGCAAAATTAATTTGAGTTGTCTATTACTCAATTCTACTTGACCACTAGACTGAGGGTGATAAGGAGATGCAATTCTATGATTAACATCATATTTAGCAAGCATTTTACGGAAAGCACCATGAATAAAATGTGAACCACCATCAGTCATTAAATATCTAGGGGCTCCAAATCTTGGAAAAATAACTTCTTTAAGCATTTTAATAGAAGTTTTATGATCAGCACTACTAGTTGGAATAGCTTCTACCCACTTAGTAACGTAATCAACAGCAACTAAAATGTGTGTATAACCATTAGAGGAAGGAAAGGGTCCCATATAGTCAAAGCCCCAAACATCAAATGTCTCAATAACAAGTGAATAATTCATAGGCATTTCTTGATGTCTACTAATATTACCAATTCTTTGACATTCATCACAAGATAAGACAAACTTACGAGCATCCTTGAAGAGAGTAGGCCAATAAAAACCAGATTGCAGTACCTTATGTGCAGTTCTATCTCCAGCATGGTGTCCTCCATAAGCTTCGGAGTGACACTTGCGTAGGATCTGTTCCTGTTCATGCTCAGGCACACAATGTATAATAACACCATCTATTCCATCTTTATAAAGATGTGGGTCATCCCAAAAGTAATGCCTCAAATCATAGAAGAACTTTTTCTTTTGCTGGTATGTGAAACTAGGTGGTATAAACTTAGCAACAATGTAATTAGCATAATCAACATACCATGGAGTAGTATGAGAAGCATTTATGACATTTAATTGCTCATCGGGAAAGCTATCATCAATAGGTAGTGGGTCATCAAGCACATTTTCTAACCTAGACAAGTTGTCTGCAACGGGGTTCTCAGCTCCTTTTCTATCAACAATATGCAAATCAAATTCTTGTAGCAAGAGAACCCATCTAATAAGTCTAGGTTTAGCATCTTTCTTTTCCATAAGATATTTAATAGCAGCATGATTAGTGTGAATAGTTACTTTAGAATCAACAATATAAGGTCTAAACTTATCACAAGCAAATACAACTGCTAAGAATTCTTTTTCAGTAGTAGCATAATTTCTTTGAGCATTGTCTAGAGTTTCACTAGCATATTGAATAACATTTAGTTTCTTATCAACTATTTGTCCTAGAACAGCACCTACAGCATAATCACTAGCATCACACATAATTTCAAAGGGTAAATTCCAATCAGGTGGCTGAACAATAGGTGCAGAGATCAATGCTTTCTTAAGTATTTCAAATGCTTCTACACAATCATCATCAAAGACAAATGGTATATCTTTTTGTAATAAATTAGTCAGAGGCCGAGAGATTTCCGAGAAGTCCTTAATGAACCTCCTATAAAAACCGGCATGACCAAGGAAACTTCTTATACCTTTGATGTCCTTGGGACATGGCATCTTTTCAATTGCATCAACCTTGGCTTTATCAACTTCTATACCTCTTTCAGAAACTTTATGCCCCAAGACAATACCTTCATTAACCATAAAGTGGCACTTTTCCCAATTCAAGACAAGATTAGTTTCTTCACATCTCTGCAAAACTCAATCAAGGTTGCTCAAGCAAACATCAAAAGAAGATCCATAGACGGAAAAGTCGTCCATGGAAACCTCACAAATCTTTTCACAAAAGTCAGATAATATAGCCATCATGCATCTTTGAAAGGTAGCAGGTGCATTACATAAACCAAAAGGCATACGTCTATAAGCAAAAATACCAAAAGGGCATGTAAAAGTAGTCTTTGATTGATCTTTGGCTGACACGGGTATTTGAGAGAAAGCAGAATAACCATCTAGAAAGCAAAAATGTGTATGTTTGGACAATCTTTCTAGCATTTGATCAATAAAAGGTAAGGGGTAATGATCCTTTTAGTAGCCTTATTTAATTTGCGGAAATCAATTACCATCCTATAACCCGTAATAATTCTTTGGGGGATCAATTCATCTTTATCATTAGGAACAACAGTAATACCTCCCTTTTTAGGGACACAATGGACATGGCTTACCCATTGACTGCCAGCAACAGGATAAATTATACCTGCCTCAAGGAGCTTTAGTATCTCCTTTCTTACCACTTCTTTCATTTTAGGATTCAGCCAGCGTTGATGATCACGAACTGGTTTAGCATCTTCTTCCAAATTAATTTTATGTTGACATAGAGTGGGACTAATGCCCTTAAGATCATCAAGAGTATACTCAATAGCAGCGCGGTGCTTCTTCAGAGTTTTCAATAATCTCTCTTCATCATGCTCTGAAAGGTTAGCACTAATAATAACAGGATATATCTTTTTCTCATCAAGATAAGCATAGTTAAGACTATCTGGTAACGGTTTAAGCTCAAACACGGGATCACCCTTGGGTGGAGGAGGATCCCCTAGGATTTCAACAGGTAAATTGTTTTTCAGAATAGGCTCCTGTTTAAAGAATACTTCATCTAATTCCCTTCTTTCATTCATAAATATATCATTTTCATGGTCTAGCAAGTATTGTTCTAAGGATCACTAGGAGGTACGACAATAGAAGCAAGACCAATAATTTCATCCTTACTAGGTAATTCTTCTTCACGGTGTTGTCTACTAAATTTAGAAAAATTAAATTCATGAGTCATATCATCTAAACCGGTAGTAACAACATCTCTTTTGCAATCTATGGTAGCATTAACAGTATTTAAGAAGGGTCTACCAAATATAATGGGACAAAAGCTATCTTGTGGGGAACCAAGAACAAGAAAATCAGCAGGATATTTAGTTTTCCCACACAAGACTTCAACATCTCTAACAATTCCCATTGGTGAAATAGTATCTCTATTGGCAAGTTCAATTGTGACATCAATATCTTCCATCTCAGCAGGTGCAATATCATGCATAACTTCTTTGTATAAGGAATAAGGTATTGCACTAGCACTAGCACCCATATCACATAAGCCATGATAACAATGATCTCCTATTTTACCAGAAATAACAGGCATGCCTACCATAGGTCTAGGTTTATCTTTATCACGGGGTTTAGTAATTCTAGAAGTTTCGTCACGGAAATAAATAACATGCCCATCTATATTATCAGACAAGAGATCTTTAACAATAGCAATATTAGGTTCAACTTTAACTTGCTCAGTAGGTGTATATGTTTTAATATTGCTTTTACGAACTACAGTTGAAGCTTTAGCATGATCCTTTATCCTAACAGGGAAGGTGGTTTCTCAACATAAGAAGTAGGAAAAATAGGATCATTATAAGTGATAGTCTTTTCTTCAACTTTAATAGGTGCAGCTACTTTTACTTCTATGGGAGGAAGATATTTAAACCACTTCTCCTTGGGGAGATCAACATAGGCAGCAAAAGATTCACAGAAAGAAGCTACTATCTCAGAGTCAAGTCCATATTTAGTGCTAAATTTATGAAAAATATCGGTATCCATAAAAGATTTAACACAATCAAAACTAGGTGTCATACCTGACTCCTTACCATTGTCGAGGTCCGAATCTTCAGAGTTGCATTTAATTCTTTCCAATAAATCCCATTTGAATTCAATAGTCTTCATCACAAAAGAGCCAGCACAAGAAGTATCAAGCATGGTGCGATTGTTACCAGAAAGCCGAGCATAAATTTTTTGAATAATCATTTCTCTTGAGAGCTCATGATTGGGGCATGAATATAACATTTATTTAAGCCTCCCCCAAGCTTGAGAGATGCTTTCTCCTTCGCGGGGCCAAAAATTATATATATAATTGCGATCACGATGAACAAGATGCATAGGATAAAACTTCTGATGAAATTCCAATTTCAATCGTTTGTAATTCCAAGACCTCATATCATCACGTAGCCTATACCATGTCGATGCATCTCCCCTCAAAGATAAAGGGAAGACCTTCTTCTTAACAACATCTCCGGGTACACCTGCAAGCTTAAATAATCCACAAACTTCATCCACATATATCAGATGTTCATGAGGATGTTTTGTTCCATCTCCTAAAAAAGGATTAGCTAGCAGTTTTTCTATCATACCCGAAGGAACTTCAAAGCAAGCATTTTCATTTTAATTTTCATTTTAAGTAGGTTCAGTAGGTTGAGGAGCAACTCTTTGCTCTACTGGTCGGGGTGAAGATACCCCGAACAAGCCCCTCAGAGGATTACTTTCCATGGTAACAAGTGACAGTAAATTTCAGCACACTATAAAATTTTTCCTTACCAAATTCCACCTACCAAAGGCACTTCACTCCCCGGCAACGGCGCCAGAAAAGAATCTTGATGACCCACAAGTATAGGGGATCTATCATAGTCCTTTCGATAAGTAAGAGTGTCAAACCCAACGAGGAGCAGAAGGAAATGATAAGCGGTGTCGAGCAAGGTATTCTCTGCAAGTACTGAAATCAGTGGTAGCAGATAGTTTTATGATAAGATAATTTGTAACGAGCAACAAGTAACAAAAGTAAATAAGGTGCAGAAAGGTGGCCCAATCCTTTTTGTAGCAAAGGACAAGCCTGGACAAACACTTATATAATGTAAAGCGCTCCCGAGGACACATGGGAATATCATCAAGCTAGTTTTCATCACGTTCATATGATTCGCGTTCGGTACTTTGATAATTTGGTATGTGGGTGGACCAGTGCTTGGGTACTGTCCTTACTTGGACAAGCATCCCACTTATGATTAACCTCTATTGCAAGCATCCGCAACTACAACAAAAGTATTAAGGTGAACCTAACGATAGCATGAAATATATGGATCCAAATCAGCCCCTTACGAAGCAACGCATAAACTAGGGTTTAAGCTTCTGTCACTCTAGCAACCCATCATCTACTTATTACTTCCCAATGCCTTCCTCTAGGCCCAAATAATGGTGAAGTGACATGTAGTCGACGTTCACATAACACCACTAGAGGAGAGACAACATACATCTCATCAAAATATCGAACGAATACCAAATTCACATGACTACTAATAGCAAGACTTCTCCCATGTCCTCAGGAACAAAAGTAACTACTCACAAAGCATAAACATGTTCAAAAATCAGAGGGTATTAATATGCATATAGGATCTGAACATATGATCTTCCACCAAATTGAACCAACTAGCATCAACTACAAGGAGTAATTAACACTACTAGCAACCTACTAGCACCAATCCCAGACTTGGAGACAAGAATTGGATACAAGAGATGAACTAGGGTTTTGAGATGAGATGGTGCTGATGAAGATGTTGATGGAGATTGCCCTCTCCCGATGAGAGGAGCATTGGTGATGACGATGGCGATGATTTCCCCCTCCGGGAGGGAAGTTTCCCCGGCAGAACAGCTCCGCCAGAGCCCTAGATTGGTTCCGCCAAGGTTTCGCCTCGTGGCAGCGGAGTTTCGTCCGAGAAGATGGCTTATGATTTTTTTTCCATCGAAAGACTCCATATAGCAGAAGATGGCCACCGGAGGGCCACCAGGGGGCCCACGAGGTAGGGGCGCGCCCAGGGGGTAGGGCGCGCCCCCCACCCTCGTGGGCAGGGTGTGGCCCCCCTGGTGAAGTTCTTGCTCTCAGTATTTTTTATATATTTGGAAAACATCTTCCGTGAAGTTTCAGGACTTTTGGAGCTGTGCGGAATAGGTCTCTAATATTTGCTCCTTTTCCAGCCCAGAATCCCAGCTGCCGGCATTCTCCATCTTTATGTAAACCTTGTAAAATAAGAGAGAGTAGGCATAAGTATTGTGACATAATGTGTAATAACAGACCATAATGCAATAAATATTGATATAAAAGCATGATGCAAAATGGACGTATCACCTAGTACCTGCACAAACAATCAAGAACCTTGCAACCAACGCGATAAAGGGGTTGGCAATCCCTTCACGGCCACTTGCAAACGTGATATATGATAAAGATAATAAGATAAATATTTTTGGTATTTTTGTTATATAGATTGGAAAATAAAAATTGCAAAATAAATAGTAAACTAGATTTATAGATCGGAAACTTATATGATGTAAAGTAGACCCGGGGGCCATAGGTTTCACTAGTGGCTTCTCTCATGATAGCAAGTATTACGGTGGGTGAACAAATTACTACCGAGCAATTGATAGAAAAGAGCATAGTTATGAGAATATCTTGGCATGATCATGAATATAGGCATCACATCTGTGTCAAGTAAACCGAAACGATTCTGCATCTACTACTATTACTCCACACATCGATAGCTATCCAGCATGCATCTAGAGTATTAAGTTCATAAGAATAGAGTAACACATTAGGCAAGACGACATGATGTAGAGGGATAAACTCAAGCAATATGATATAAACCCCATATTTTTATCCTCGATCACAACTATACAATACGTGCCTTGCTACCCCTGCTGTCACTGGGAAAGGACACCGCAAGATTGAACCCAAAGCTAAGCACTTCTCCCATTGCAAGAAAGATCACTCTAGTAGGCCAAACTAAACCGATAGTTTGAAGAGACTTGCAAAGATATCAAATCATGCATATAAGAATTCAGAGAAGAATCAAATATTGTTCATAGATAATCTTGATCATAAACCCACAATTCGTCGGATCTCGGCAAACACACCGCAAAAAGTATTACATCGAATAGATCTCCAAGAACATCGAGGAGAACTTTGTATTGAAGATCAAAGAGAGAGAAGAAGCCATCTAGCTAATAACTATGGACCTGAAGGTCTATGGTAAACTACTCACACATCATCGGACAGGCTATGGTGGTGATGTAGAAGCCCTCCATGATCGAATCTCCCTCCGACAGATCGCCGGAAAAGGTCCCCAGATGTGATCTCACGGGTACAGAAGGTTACAGCGGTGGAAAAGTGGTTTCGTGGCTCCACCTGATGTTTTCAGGGTATAAAGTATATATAGGCGAAAGAAGTAGGTCGGTGGAGCTCCGTGGGGCCCACGAGGGTGGAGGTGCTCCTACCCCTGGGTGCGCCCCCTGCCTCGTGGAAGCTTCGCGGACTTTCAGACTTGTACTCCAAGTCTCCAGGGTTGCGTTTGTTTCAAGAAAGATCCTCGCGAAGGTTTCGTTCCGTTTGATATTACTTTTCTGTGAAACACTGAAATAGGCAAAAAACAACAATTTGCACCGGGCCTTCGGTTAATAGGTTAGTCCCAAAAATAATATAAAAGTGCATATTAAAACCCATTAAACATCCAAAATAGATTATATAATAGCATGGAACAATCAAAAATTATAGATACGTTGGAGACGTATCAGCCCCGGCCTTTCCTTCTCTCCCTCTTTCCTTCCTTCCCCCTCCTAGTTGGACTAGGAAAGGGGGGAAACCTACTCCTAGTAGGAGTAGGAATCCCCCCTTGGGGCGCGCCCTAGGAGGTCGGCCCTCCCCCTCCTCCACTCCTTTATATACGGGGGAGGGGGGCACCCCATAGACACACAAGTTGATCTTAGCCGTGTGCGGTGCCCCCCTCCACAGATTTCCACCACGATTATATTGTTGTAGTGCTTAGGCGAAGCCCTGCATCGGAAACTTCATCATCACCGTCAACACGCCATCGTGATGAAGAAACTCTCCCTCGGCCTCAGCTGGATCTAGAGTTCAAGGGACGTCATCAAGCTGAACGTGTGCAGATCGCGGAGGTGTCGTGCGTTTGGTACTTGATCGGTTGGATCGCGAAGACGTTCGACTACATCAACCGCGTTACTTAATGCTTCCGCTTTCGATCGACGAGGGTACGTGGACACACTCTCCCCTCTCGTTGCTATGCATCTCCTAGATAGATCTTGCGTGATCGTAGGAATTTTTTTGAAATACTGCGTTCCCCAACAAAAACCTTTGTCAACTGTCTATTTCAACTTTGAAATGATTTTGTTGGCTTTGTTCTCAAGTGTCCGTTAGCCAACACTCCGCAAAGAGAGCCCTGCAGTCATAGAGCAGTCAGCCGTGGGGGTGAGGGACACATGCCAACGTCTTTGCTGAGTTCCTTTAGGACATCTTCAACGCTGACCCTCAAATTGCCCACATATGTCCGGACGTGTTGTGTCATCCAACACGGGTCTGTATCGGTCCGTCGAGTGGTCCAGACGCACTTTTTGTCGCAAACCGGAAGCAAAGTGGAGGGGGGAGGGGTTGCGAGAGTCCTGACAGTAGCCACGTAGGACTCCAACACCACTAGCTCACTAAATCCCCCTCCAGATCCCATTTTCTTCCATTCTGCCCCTACCCTCTTGCTTTGCATACGCACCCTCCCCCTTCAACGCCGCCACTGTACCTCTTCGGCCGGCACACTGGCATTGTCAGACCTCCGCAACCAGCACCGACGCACCTGCTCTCCTTTCACGACGACGTCGTCCACCCAGGACCCGTCCGTAGTTAGGTACACCACGCCCATAGGTGTTCACTCAAATGCCATTGAGCTAGTTTTCGAATGCCATGTCGTCCTTTTAGAGTACAAAGGACGGTGGGGTACTCGACCATGGGGGATGAGTTGTTGTGCGATGTGTGGTTGGCCGTATCTATGGATGTCGTAGGCAGGAGCAAAGAGGGACCTTCTAGTAGTGCGTGCATGATTCGTTTCACGTGCGACAGCACATTGCGCCCTACGACATGCACATCATCCAACAACGCAACGTGGGATTGTTATCGTATCGATGGTACGCCATCTAGACCTCCATCACCAAGTTTTGTGACGCGGATGGTCTGCTGGAGACAAGGTGGTCACTCCAAGCGGCAAAGGTGATTGTAAGTTTTGCTTCTTCTTGCTCAACTTGTTGATTGAATCATTCACTCAATGTTGATCTACACATTATGTGGCCCGCACTCCTGCGGTGATATGCCACAAGACAGAGGGACGTCCATTTACACACACACGCGCGCGCACACACACACACATTGTTGGATGAAACTGGAGGGGCAGTATGTATGAGACGACATGATCCATTTTTGGAAAACTTGTTGAACATCCACTAATCTTGTTGAATTTGAACTATTGTTGTGCTAGACTTATTTCTGTGCTATGTATGGATGATTTGAGCTATTTTCTATCCAAACTTTGATGAAAATCGTCGTGTTTGCATGAATTCTGTCCGGTTAATTGACACGTTGTTTGAAATGTAAGCGGACATATGCGGCTAGCGTTATATGGCCGTCTCTAGAATCAGTGTCCATAGACGGATGCTAAAGCAAATTTGCGGGTCAACGTTGAAAATGCCTTTAGTGACAAAAGCAGTAGGCCCAGTTTTTTTAGCGTGCTCTCAGCAAAATCCATTCATTGCCGAGTTTTGAGTTTGCCGAGGGTTATACTCGGCACATATATTCTTTACTGAATGCCCACCGAAAAGGAAACAAGAAAGGTGTCAACACTCGGCATAGACGGATTTTCGAGTGGTGGAATGAATAGTTTTTTTTCTTCATAAGAAAATTTGTGGAGATAAGAGGTGATTTGGTCACCTTTCAACAACCATCATTCAGAGCATCTTCAGCCGTTCGGCCCCCAGAGTGCCGAAAAAGAGCCGCCTGGGAACGAATTGGCGCTAGCTTGGCGCATGGGGCGACTCCGTTCCCAGGTGTCGCCCCCAGGTCGCCGCCAATATCGCGCGAGCTCGGCGATACTTCATACAAATTTGTGCAAACTCGGAGATCTAGCACAAACTTGGCGAAATTTCATTGAAATTTGTAAAAAAAAATGATAAAATATGCAAACTACGCCTACTACTATGCCAAACTAGGCCTAGCCACTGCGCCGCGTCCATCGCCCGCCATCTACATGCCGAGAAGCCTGTAGAAACGGATGTAGTCACCGCCGCCATCGTCGTCATTGCGCGCGCCCCGCCGGAGCCGCCGCCGTCCCTGGTGCACCCCTGGCCAGGGTTGCCGACGCGAGGTGGGGCGCTGGACGGCCCGGCCTCGTCCTCGGCGTCGCTGTCGAGGATGATGACGCCTCCCTCCTCGCGCCCACGGCGCCGAGCCTGGAGCTTCGCGTATGCCCGGCGCTGGCGGTGCACCTGCTCGCGGACGTAGTCCTTTGCCCATTTTTGGGCGGCCTCGTTGTCGGGGGACACCATGTCGACGTGCTCCGGCTTGACGGGAAGCAATCCCGGCTCGGGCTTGGGCCGGACCAAGCGGAGGGAGCGCGGGGAGGGGCGGGCACCCTCGTTGATGACGAGGGCGCCGCTGCGGGTGCGGCGTCGTAGCGGCGTCTCCTCCGGCTTCGGCTTGATGGGGCGGAGCGCTGGCGAGCCGAAGGACAGTGAGCCGGAGCCCGACGACGAGGACGTCCCTGGCTCCATTCGCTGTGGCATCTAGGAGCTGCCACGGCGGTGAGAGAACGACGGCCGCGGCGGGTACTCGAGGCGCGGCGTGTTGCCGGTCTCGATGTGGTTGAGGATGACCTCGAGGGTGCGGCTGGGCACGCCCCACCACTTGCGCCGCCCGTCGGCGTTGAGGCGCCCGCGAGGGATGACGCCGTTGGTGGAGGCGATATGGTCTTTGCGGCGACGCTCGAAGAACATCATCCACAGCGTGCGACTGTCGGCGGCGTACCCCGGCTCGTTCCGCTCCTCCTCCGGCATCGACGAGCGGATGCGGGCGATCTCGGCCCGCCTTGCCGCCCCTTCGGGCACCGGTGGCACCGGGACGCCGCCGGCGCTCAACTTCCAGCTCCCCGGCACACGCATGCCCGGGGCGCTGGGTATTCGGCCTCGTAGAGGAGGCGCGCCTCCGGCTCTTGGAGATGGCGGCAGCCGAAGCCATTCGCCGCCGCGCCTTCACCTGGAAACCTCTCGGTCATTTTGCTCGTCAGCGGGAAGGAGGGAGAGTGCTGCTTTGTGTGGCGGACGCGAGGGGGGATATGAGCTGTGGCGTTCACCGGCGGGGAGGTCGTCTTTTATAGCGGCAGCGGGGGCGGGGAGAGGCTGCATGTCACGCGACGTGTGGCGGGAGCGGGCGGGACTCACGTCGGTGGCGCCTTCACTGCGCCGCCCGTGGGGCATCAATGGAGGCCGACCGGCGCGGCAGCCTTGGCCAGCCTTTGCATTGATTCCTGCGAGAATTGAGGCGATGAGGACGACGAAGCGGCGTCTTGCTGACTCGACGGACCCATCCCTGTTCGCGTCAAATCGCTTTCCAAGCACCCCCGGCGCCCCCAGCGCGTCGGATTCGGCCTGGGTCCGCCGGCGCTAGTTTCGGCCCAAACCGACCAAAAACGGGCTCCTAGGACGTGACTGGACCGATTTTTAAATGTTGGCGTAAAAAAATCGCCTAATGAGGACATGTTGGGGACGCGGCTGGAGATGCTCACATAGATTGCTGAACCAAATAATCTCCTGATGAATCAAAATATTATTAAGAGCGACTACGAGTTCAGTCCGTGTACTGTACAACTCAGTATATTTAAAAGGCCCCAACTCCTCAAGTTAATGCGGATTTGGGTTCCCGCAAAAGAAATTGTGGATTTGGGTAATCACGGTCCATAAACTGCCCTGTTCGCTCCGCATGAACCACGACACACTACCAGTCTGTCTGCCTCGCTCCGGCTGGTTGCCTATTTAACACACGTTGGGTCGCCCGCATATGCTCAGCTCAAGCCAAGCTACGCTGGTGCACGCCCCTTGCATCCATCCATCCATCCACGGGAACCATGGAGGAGAAGCCGGCCATTGGCTTGGGGAGCCTGGTGAGCAGCCTGCGAGTGGTGTACAAGAGCGGCAGGACCAAGGACCTCTCATGGAGGCGGTCGCAGCTCAAGGGGCTCATCAGGCTCCTGACGGAGAAGGAGGAGGAGATCTTCGACGCGCTCCACGACGACCTCGGCAAGCACCGGACTGAATCCTTCAGGGACGAGGTATTAACAGACGGTTCGTGCTTCGTTTAGCCAAGCTCTTCCCTGATCTGTGCTGCTGGTCTCTAGGTCGGGGTTCTCGTCAAGTCCATCAAGCACACGCTGCAAAACCTCGAGAAATGGGCGGCCCCTGAGAAGGCAAGCCCTTGCCAATCTTCATGGCTTACAAACGTCATTGGGCTGCTGCATGACTTCTTGTTTTTGTCAGTGTAGGCTCCTACGCCGCTGGTTTCCTTTCCGGCGACGGCGCTGGTGCTGCCGGAGCCGCTCGGGGTCGTGCTCATTTTCTCCTGCTGGAATCTTCCAATAGGTGCCCTCTTTGCTCCACAATCCCTTCAGTTTCATGATACCTGTTCTCTCAGTTCTTCATTATCTTTGCAATGAGATGAATAGACGATGAAGTCGGTAAAAATCAATCTTGACAGACCAATGCTCACCGCTAGCATCTAAAAAACGAATCTCGCCACTAGTACCAGCGTAGCATCGAAAGAGGAAAGAAGTTTTTTTTTCGAAACGGGAAAGAGGAAAGAAGTTCAAGAAGACGATTACGAGGTGTTGTTGGCTCGCTGTACGCTCACATGGTTTACTGCCAAAGGACCTCACATGCTCGTACGACCAAAGAACAGCGGTGCTGTACGAGGTCTGAGTTCAAACAACCTTTCTGATGGCAACAAGCTGGGTGCAGTCTTGCGATTGTGACAAGTGCCTTCTATTTTCACTATACATGTTGGTTGGCTGGTCACTTTTATGACAGGTTGATAATTTGATATGCGTAAGGCTGTTCCCTTTTTTCCTTCTTCTAACTGCATTTTTTAATATGAATAAAACACTAACAATAA
Organism: Triticum urartu; assembly: GCF_003073215.2. NCBI lineage: Eukaryota > Viridiplantae > Streptophyta > Magnoliopsida > Poales > Poaceae > Triticum > Triticum urartu. Next base: position 419,459,404 of record NC_053027.1, on the reverse strand, counting down.
TAAAAGTTAACACATTAATATCAAGATCATACCCGGTCTCTAGAACGATACAATATCAAGATATTGAGATGCACACAGCCAAAAACATAAAAGAAGAATAAATAAATAACGGAAATGTTAACGCCCACACGCGTGGGCGTTGACTATCTCGACCACACGCATTCATCACCGTCCAGTACTATATGCACGAATTTTGACACAATCTGGCTGATTTTCTGTGCCACGTAGGACAAGGCGTGTGTGTGGTGTGTGGCATAGTTCGCCCACACATTCGTTTTATCACACGGAGGGGCCGTGTGTGGGCGTTTAGCAGTTCACCCACACACCAGTTTTCAGTCACGCACAAGGGCTGGTGTGTGGGCATTTGCCATCTCGCCCACACGCCCGCCTCCTCTCCCACACGTAAACTGCTAGTTGCCATGTATTTTTGCAGCGCACATGGCAACTGGCTCTAGTGTGCTTTATAAGCAGGTGGCAACTCTCTTTTTTTACCCGAGTTGCCATGTGTTTTTGCAGAGTACACGGCAACTGCCTAGTGTGCACGTAAGCAGATGGCAACTGTCTTTTACCGAGTTGCCATGTGTTTTTGCATGGTACATGGCAACTGCCCCAACGTGCACGTACATGGCAACTGCCCTAACGTGCACGTAAGCAGATGGCAACTCTTCTTTTTTACATGGCAACTGCCCTAGCATGCTTGTGAGCACATGGCAACTCTCTCAACTGCCTAGTGTTAGTATGTGGCAACTCCTAAAGTTATGAAATCATGGCAATACATTAGATCAGACCATACATGGCAACTACAGTTGAGCAACCATGGCAACTGCAGTTGTCCGACATGGCAACCATAATTCAGCGACATGGCAACTGCATATAAACGAACATGGACGAGGGTCTGGACCATGGCAACTGCGGGCGCGCGGTGGGCATCATGCGTCGCGTGCGGGACCAGAAGGGTACGAGGCCTGACATACGGACGTGTGGGCGTTATCAACTTCGCCCACACGCACGCGTGTGAGAGGGTTCAGGAGGGAAAAAAATATGTGTGTGGGCATTAGTTGTTTTGCCCACACGTAGGTGTGTGGTGTCAGGACCCCGATCCTAAGTCACACCGATCTAGCATGTAACACATCATATCACTTTGCGGCCTCACGCACGGTATTCCCACGGGTGCCACCTTACCTGGGCCGGGACCGTTTGCGCCTTTTGCCTCACGTATATGATAGTGTCGCTAGTATCCATATGACAGAGAACCCGGGCCGACATGGCTAGTCGTGAACCCAAAGCGGCACTAACCCATGGGGACAGGCATACATGAATCAACCTCGAGCATGTCGGTCAACAGCGTGTGAATCCGGGCTGTAGCACTGGGCTAACAGGACTCCGGTAACCCGGGCTGTAGCAGGCTAGGCAGGACTCCGGATGTCACCGCGTGACATTTCCCCGAAGGGACAGACACAGGAACGAGGTGAAACACATGCCGGCCAGTCAAGTGTCCTGAGCAGTAGTGCTGGGCTAGTAGGACTCCGGTGAACCGGGCTGTAGCGGACTACTATGGCTAATGGAAGCACTAGACTACATTTCCCCATAAGAGAGGCTGCCAAGAATAAACAACTACATTGTCGGATCCCATACATACCAAGCATTTCAACCATACACACAATATGCTCGATATGTGTAAATACAACATGGCATCACAACATAACTCTACGACTCAAGTATTTATTCATTAGGCTCCGAGGAGCGAGATATTACAAACATGGGTCTCATGACCCAATATTCAGAGCATACAAGTCAAAGCACACGCGGAAGCTTAACATGTCTGAGTACAGACATCTATAAATGAAAAAGGTTGAGAAGCCTGACTATCTACCAGATCCTGCCGAGGGCACAAGATCGTAACTGAGGTAACAAGCTAAACGTCGAAATCCAAGCGGAACTTCTAGCGAGACTGAAGTCTCTCTGCAAAACATAAAATAAGCAAACGTGAGTACAAATGTACCCAGCAAGACTTACATTAGAACTATCTACATATGCATCGGTATCAACAAAGGGGTGGTGGAGTTAACTGCAGCAAGCCAGCTTTGACTCGGTGGCTAACCTGAACTACGACTGCAAGTAACTCTTTTGAGGTGGCGCACATGAGTCCACAAATTCACCATATCAATACACCACTATGGATCCGCTCCCGTCTCCCTACGAGAAGGCCATCCATAGCACTCACGCTTATCTTGCGCATTTTAGAGTATCCACTTTCACTTGTCTATGAACTATACAAGGGGTCCAAGTTTCCATATCCGAGGAATCCGGCTATTCGAATAGATAATGATAACCCTGCAGGGGTGTGCTTCTTCACACACGCTCTCGCCACTTATCGCCCTGTACACGTCATGTATATAACACCCTCGATGCGACTATAGCTCCCACGTGTCGAGGCACGACTTAGAGACATAATCGCATTGAAGGCATATGTCGCAAGTTAGGCAATCTTCACAACATCCCATGTAATATGAACAATAAAGGGGAGAACATAGTTGGCTTACACTCGCCACGTCATGCAAGTACATAAATAACATTACATCATCCAAACACTCATGGCCCGACTACGGCGCCAAAATAAAAGAGAACCCAACATGCGACAAAGCCCCGAATCAAACCCCAACTAGGCACCACTACTGATCATCAGGAAAAGACACGTAGTAACGCTGAGAGTCTTCGTCGAACTCCCACTTGAGCTCGTACTCGTCACCTGGAGCGGAATCACCTGGACCTGCATCTGGAGTTATAGTATCTGTGAGCCACAGGGACTCAGCAATCTCACACCCTCGCGATCAACTATTTAAGCTTATAGGAAGGGTAAGGCAAATATATGTGGAGCTGCAGCAAGCGACTAGCATATATGGTGGCTATCTTATTCGCAAAAGAGAGCGAGAAGAGGAGGCAAAGCACGAGCGAGAAACTAGAGGAACAACCTGCGCAAGCATAACTCCAACACCGTGTCCACTTCCCGGACTCCGCCGAGAAGAGGCCATCACGGTAACACACTCAGTTGACATTTTAATTAATTAAGGTTCAAGTTATCTACAACCGGACATTAACAAATTCCCATCTGCCCATAACCGCGGGCACGGCTTTCGAAAGTTCAATCCCTGCAGGGGAGTCCCAACTTAGCCCATGACAAGCTCTCACGGTCAACGAAGGAATAGACCTCCTCCCAAGACGTTCCGATCAAACTCGGTATCTCGGTAATTCAAGACAACTTCGATAATGGTAAAACAAGTCCAGCAACACCACCCGCTGTGCCGACAAATCCCGATAGGAGCTGCACATATCTCGTTCTCAGGGCACACCGGATAAGCTAAGCGTACGGGAGCCAACGTAACCCAAATTGCCGAGGGACGGCCCCGCACGGTGCTCTAGGTTGGACCAACACTCAAAGGAGCACTGGCCCGGGGGGGTAAAATAAGATGACCCTTGAGTCCGCGAAACCCAAGGGAAAGGCTAGGTGGCAAATGGTAAAACTAAGGTTGGGCACTGCTGGAGGAGTTTTATTCAAGGCGGACAGTCAAGGGGTTCCCATTATAACCCAACCGCGTAAGGAACGCAAAATCCGGGAACATAACGCCGATATGACGGAAACTAGGGAGGCAAGAGTGGAACAAAACACTAGGCGAGAGGCCGAGCCTTCCACCCTTTACCAAGTATATAGATGCAATAAGATAACATGGCAATATAATGATATCCCAACAAGTAAATAAAAGATGTTCCAACAAGGAACGGCCTCCAATCTTCACCTGCAACTAGCAACGCTATAAGAGGGGCTGAGCAAAGCGGTAACATAGCCAATCAACGGTTTGCTAGGACAATGGTGGGTTAGAGGCTTGACATGGCAATTTGGGAGGCTGACAAGCAAAAGGTAGGCATCGTAGCATTGGCATAGCAAAAGAGCGAGCAAACTAGCATAGCAAAGATAGTAGTGATTTCGAGGGTATGATCATCTTGCCTGCACAGTTGTCAAAGTTGACTGGATCCTCAAGAGCAAACTCAACGGGCTCCTCGTTAGTGAACTCGTCTCCCGGCAATACCCAAACAAGACAAACAGGCAACAAGGACACAATCAACCACGTGCAAGGACCAAGCGATATTATGCAATGATGATATGCTATGCGGGATGCGATGCGGGATGCAAAATGCAAGATATGACAGGAAATTGCATGAACCTGGTCCCAACTTGGAATTCCAAGGGTGCCACCGGAAAGATAATATGAAATCGCTTGAAAACGATGTAAAGAACGCCGGAATCGGAGTTACGGTTTGGAAATGGCAATCGATTCAAAATTGACACCGGTCTGCGATTTACAGCAAGTAGGCATCTAAATGCAATGAAATGAACATGCTACAGCCACCAAACATGACAAGAAAATACATGGCAGGGATGCACACAAGATGCTTAACAAAAGTCTAGCACTGAGCTACGGCCAATTCATTCATTAGGAGGTTCAAACAAGCATGGCAAAAATGCAAATGCAAAGCTGATTTCGGACTTAGTGAAATCAACACTTGTCTGAAATTTCGGATCACGAAGCCCTCTTCGGAGCAGCAAAACAACATGAAAAATGACCTAATTAAGACAAGTAAGAACATGGCATGGAGCTACTCAACAAGCTTAACAAAAGACCCAAAGTGACCTGGGGCCAAAAGGGTTCACAAAATATACTAACGGGCACATGAACATAGCTAAAACACAATCAGTTTTCAGACTTAGTGAAAACTGAGACATGCTGAAATATAACTCACGAAGGCACGTAAACGAGCTCGATGCACTCACCACGGTGCAAGTCATGGCAAGGCAAGCATACATCCATTAAGAAGGCATAAAATGCAAGCTAGACATGGCAAGAAAAATGGCATAGCATGCACGGATCAACTACAATAACATCGGCAAAATCGCAAACAAGTTGACGATCTGCCCAGATTCACAACGAAGCAAAAATAGAGCTCGATTGACTCAAGATAACGTGCTCCATAATTTCAAACAAAGACATGGATAGATAGATCATAACAAGATTAACAAAACTCCTTTACTGATCATCCTCAAAAGAGGCACGGATCAATAGGAAACAAGCTGAACATATGGCATCATGAACTAAATAATCCCAGACTTAGTGAAAACTACTAAGTCCCTGAAAACTGATTTACCGGGTGCCTCACTTTGCAAGCTTGCACAAGTCATCACACACATCCTAAAAATGCATGGGTTGCACATCTGGAAAGAAGACAAAATCCTTAACAAAACATATGAAGGACTCACAGGCATATCATGCATACAATAATCATGGCAAAAATGACAAAAGTCTAAGATGAACTAGCAGATCTGACAATTAACTCATGAAGCCCTCTTCTAACATCATTTTGGGCATCAATATGAGCTCAAATGAAAATGATGCAATGAAACAAAATTATGTACTCGTCGAGCCGAACATTTTGATATACTATATGTCCAAAACGGAGCTACGGATGCAAAGATACGGCCGGTCAAAGTAGACATAAAAATTAGGGTTAGGAACGAAAAAGTCAACCGAAAATATCTCCAGATCCAGATCTGGAATCACTGTTCACGGGCACGGACTTCGAGGTCGCCGGATTCTTCGCCAGAGTTCGTCCGGGATCGCCGGAGCTTGGAGAGGAGGAGGCCGGACGGCGGGGCCGGCCGGATCCGAGGCGCGGCGGGGTAGCGGCGGCGATGGCGAGGTCGGTGGCGGCCGGGCGGCGGCGCGGGCTCGGCGCCGGGCGGGGCGGCGGCGAGGTGCGGCGGTCGCCGGCATCGAGTGGCGGGGCGGCTCCGGCCACCGGGCGCGGGGACGGAGGAGAGAGGCGGCGGCGCTCGGGCGAGGAGGCGGCAGCCCGGACGAGGCGGCGCGGGGGCCAGGGATGGGCCTGGCGGGCCGGCGGCGGAGGCGAGTGGCGCGGGCCACGTGGCGGGAGGCGGTTGGCTGCGGCGGTGGGGCGGACAAAGTCCGGCGTGGCCGGACACGTCCGGTGCGCGGCGGATCCGATTTTTAGGGTTTCGAGAGGGGGAGATGATCCGAAAACGGTGGGGCTATTTATAGGCATAAGTGGAGCTAGGAGAGTCCAAATGAGGTGTGGTTTTCGGCCACGCGATCGTGATCGAACTCTCTAGGACATGGAGCAGAGTTTGGTGGGTTTTGGACCAAATTGGAGGGGTGTTGGGCTGCAACACACACGAGGCCTTTTCGGTCCCTCGGTTAACCGTTGGAGTATCAAACGAAGTCCAAATGATACGAAACTTGACAGGCGGTCTACCGGTAGTAAACCAAGGCCGCTTGGCAAGTCTCGGTCCAATCCGGAAATGTTTAATCCCCACACACGAAAGAAAGCTAGAAATGACCACCGGAGGAGAATGAAGCGCCGGAATGCAAAACGGACAACGGGGAAAATGCTCGAATGCATGAGATGAACACGTATGCAAATGCAATGCACATGATGACATGATATGAGATGCATGAAAACGAAAACAACACACGGAGACAAAGACCCGAACCCAAGAAATAAATATAACTTAACGCCGAAAACGGCAAGAGTTGGAGTACAAATTGGGCAAGTTATATCTGGGGCGTTACAACACTCCACCACTATGAAAGGATCTCGTCCCAAGATCTAGGACTGAAAGAACTCCGGGTACTCATAACGGAGGTGATCCTCGTGTTCCCAGGTAGCTTCACGGTCGGAATGGTGTGACCACTTGACTTTGAGAAATTTGATTGACTTGTTGCGAGTCTTGCGTTCAGTCTCTTCAAGAATAGCAACTGGGTGGTCACGATAAGAGAGATCTTCTTGGAGCTCAATGTCCTCGAAGTTGACGGTGCGGTCAGGAATCTTGAAGCACTTTCGAAGCTGAGAGACATGGAACACGTCATGAACATTTGCAAAGTTTGAAGGAAGCTCGAGTTGATAGGCGAGGTCGCCTCTCTTGCTGACAATCTTGAAAGGTCCCACGTATCTAGGGGCAAGCTTCCCTTTGATACCGAAGCGACGAGTACCTTTCATAGGAGAGACACGGAGGTAAACAAGATCTTCGATCTCGAAAGCCAAATCACGGTGCTTACTATCATAGTAGCTCTTCTGGCGGGATTGGGCTGCTTTGAGGTTATCACGAATGACTTTGCACATTTCTTCTGCTTCTGTGATTAAGTCATTACCCAAAAGCTGACGTTCACCGGTTTCAGACCAGTTGAGAGGGGTACGGCACTTCCTGCCATACAGAATTTTAAATGGGGCCTTGCCCGAACTTGCTTGAAAACTGTTGTTATAGGAGAATTCAGCATAAGGAAGACATCCTCCCACTTCATGCCGAAGGAGATCACACAAGCCCTGAGCATATCTTCAAGAATCTGGTTGACACGCTCGACTTGACCGCTTGTTTGAGGATGAAAAGCAGTGCTAAAGCGGATGTTGGTGCCCATGGCCTTCTGAAAAGAATCCCAAAACTTGGAGGTAAAAATGCTGCCACGGTCTGAAGATGTCACTTGAGGAATACCGTGCAGAGAGACAATTCGAGAGGTATAGAGTTCCGCCAATTGAGCTGCGGTGATCGACTCTTTGATAGGCAGAAAGTGAGCCACTTTGGTGAGCTTGTCGATGACAACAAATATAGCATCATTGCCACGCTTGGACTTTGGAAACCCAGTCACGAAGTCCATTTCAATGTGGTCAAACTTCCATTCTGGAATGGCAAGAGGTTGGAGGAGACCAGCTGGCCTTTGGTGTTCTGCCTTCACTCTTCTGCAGACATCACATTCATTCACGAATTAAGCTATCTCGCGCTTCATTCGAGTCCACCAATAAGTTTGCTTAAGGTCTTGATACATCTTCGTGCTCCCAGGGTGGATGGAGAGGAGAGAATTGTGAGCCTCGTTCATGATCAGTTTACGGAGTTCACCTTTGGGCACAACAATACGATCCTCGAAGAAAAGAGTGTCCTTGTCATCAAGGCGGTAGCACTTGTACTTGGACTGACTCTTGGCAATCCCAATCTTCACCTTTTTCACCATAGCATCAAGAAGCTGGGCTTGGCGAATCTGGTCTTCTAAGGTAGGAGAGACTTGAAGGTTGGCGAGGAAACCTTGAGGAACAACTTGCAGATTAAGCTTGCGGAAAGCTTCACAAAGCTCGGGTTGATAAGGCTTGATAATCAGACTGTTGCAGTAAGCCTTCCTGCTCAATGCGTCAGCAATCACATTAGCCTTGCCCGGAGTATACTCGATACTCGGGTTATACTCTTGAATCATTTCGACCCATCGAGTTTGCCTGAGGTTGAGATTAGGCTGAGTGAAGATGTACTTGAGACTCTTGTGATCAGTGAAAATGTCCACTTTTCTTCTCAATAGAAGATGTCTCCAAGTCAAAAGAGCATGCACAACTGCCGCCAACTCGAGATCATGAGTGGGGTAGTTCTTCTCATTAGGCTTCAACTGGCGAGATGTATAAGCAACAACTTTCTTCTCTTGCATCAATACTGCGCCAAGACCTTGGAGAGAGGCATCACAAAAGACCTCGTACGACTTGGATTCATCAGATGGAGTCAGAACTGGAGCAGTGATCAATTTCTCTTTCAAAGTGTTGAAAGCAATATCACACTCCGGAGACCAAACGTACATGACGTGCTTCTGAAGAAGATTAGAGAGAGGCTTCGTGATCTTAGAAAAGTTTTCAACGAATCTTCGGCAATAGCTTGCGAGACCGAGAAAACTGCGGAGTTGCTTCACATTCTGAGGAGGTTCCCAATTCACAATTGCGGACACCTTCTCAGGATTCACGGCAATGCCCTTGGCAGAGATGACATGACCAAGATAAAGAACCTCATCGAGCCAAAATTCGCACTTGAAGAACTTGGCGTAGAACTGATGTTCCCTGAGCTTATCAAGAACCAAACGCAAGTGCTTGGCATGATCTTCCTTGTTCTTCGAGAAAACCAGAATGTCGTCGAGATAGACCAAAACGAAGTCATTGGTGTAGGCGTTGAAGATGAAGTTCATCATGCGAGAGAACGTCGGAGGAGCGTTGGCGAGGCCAAAAGACATGACAGTGTATTCATATGAACCAAAGGTTGTTCTGAATGTTGTCTTGGGAATATCTTCTTCACGAATGCGAATCTGGTGATAACCCATACGGAGATCAAGCTTGGAGAATACTTGGGTACCTTTGAGTTGTTCGAACAGCTCATTGATGTTGGGAAGAGGGTATTTGTTCTTGATGGTCTTCTTGTTCACCGGACGGTAATCAACACAAAGTCGGTCCGTTCCATCCTTCTTCTTCACAAAAAGAACACCACAACCCCACGGAGAAGAACTAGGCCGGATAAGGCCCATTCTTTCCTGCTCATCGAGTTGCTTCTTCAGCACTTTCAACTCTTCAGGTCCGAGCTTGTAAGGACGCTTGCACACAGGTTCCATGCCAGGCTCAAGTTCAATAACGAATTCAACTGGCCGGTGCGGAGGCATTCCTGGGAGCTCTTCTGGAAAGACGTCTTGATATTCGCAAACGACTGGAATTTGCAAGATGGCGTCCAATTCACCCTTCTTATTGAGAGAAAACAGACGAATGGTATCATCACGAGCGGCAAAGACAATTACATCCTCAGAAGAATGAGTCAATTGAATCTGCCTGGCTGCACAATCAAGCTGAGCCTTGTGCTTAGAAAGCCAATCCATCCCAAGAATAAGATCAATATCCGAGTTACCAAGAACCATTGGAGAAGCCAGAAACTTGAAATCACCCATCATGATAGAAACATCCGGAACTATTGAAGTAGCCCTCATAGACTTAGCCGGAGAAACCACTCCCATAGGTTTACCCAACATTTATGAAACGAAGTCATGCTTGGAAACAAATGATCTTGACATGAAACAATGCGATGCACCAGTATCAAAAAGAACTTTTGCTGGAAAAGAGTTAACTGGAAAGTTACCCATGATCACATCTGACGAGTCCTCTGCCTGAGCTGCATTCATCAAATTCACCTTGGCATGCTTGGGGTTATGCTTGACCACAGCTGTACTTGCCGATCTGACAGGAGGAGGAGGAAGACGCCTCTGGTTGAAACACTTGTTAGCATAGTGACCCTTCTGTTGGCACTTGTTGCAAGTGACCTCTGAAAGCGGACGGTGATACGGAGCACTCGATCTTGGAGCTTGAGACGAAGTCTTATTCTGAAAGCCAGGGTTGGGTGGGTGGGAAGAACCACTACCACCTTTGCTCTTCTGCTGATACGGCTGACGGAACGGAGGAGGAGGAAGCCAAAACTTCTGTTGCTTGGCCACTTGAGTAGAGGAAGAAGAAGTAGCATCTCTGCCTCGCTTCTTGGAAGCATCACACCTCAACTGAGCAGCCTCTTGCTTCAGTGCCATGTTGTAGAACTCATCGTACCTCAAGGGCTCAAAGAGGATAAGAGCGAGCTAAATTTCTTCTCTGAGACCACCCCTGAACTGATATATCATGCTCTTCTCATCAGGCATGTCCTGCTTGGCAAAGCGGGCGAGCTTCTGGAACAACTTGTTGTAGTCATAGACAGACAAAGAGCCTTTCTTCAGATTGCGGAATTCCTCATGCTTGCTTTCAACCACGCTCTGCGGAATATGATGAGCTCGGAAATCTCGACGGAAATCATCCCAAGTGATAACACGTCCACCTCTGGAGTCCATGTACTGCTGGAACCATTCTGCAGCTTGATCTTTGAGTTGGAAGGAAGCGAACTTGACAAAGTCCTCAGGCCTGACGTTACTGCACTCGAAATGCTTACACAGATCCACAAGCCAATCGTCAGCATCGGTTGCCTCAACACAATTGCTGAAAGTTGTTGGCCCGTTAGCAAGGAACTGGTTGAGTGTAGCAAAGTGACTCTGATTGCTGCCTAGATTCCCTTGACTGCCTTGATTGCGCTCTTGGAGAATTTGCATGATCAGCTGAGTGTTTGCATTGGTTGTGGCCATCACAGCTTGCCATGCCTCTGGAGGAGGTGGAGGTGGTGGCGGATCAGGATTCGGAGTCGTGCGCGTTGGAGGAGCCATCCTGAAGAGGTTGACCACCATTAGCACATTGACAGATAAATATTGAAGCTGAATCCAACGGAATGGAAATTGCAACATATAGTCTTCACATCCGAACAAAATGAACGAATGCATTCCTCTTGAAATGGTCACATATCCATAAATTGAGAAGCCACGTAGAATTAAGATAGAGAAATAAATCAACAAGGTACGGAACGAGAACGAATAATCGGTAAGAAATCTCAATCTCAAACCAATATCCGTGGAAGAAGAAAAAAAACTAGAGCTACTAGAATTCCCACCTATGAAACTCTCGAACCTTTCCGTTATGCAATCAGGTGTTGGGGATACAGGGGAAGCATAATATCTCACCCAAACTAGCAAATCCTACATCCAGCTGTATCCATCCTTCAACACATAACCAAGAAACCTTTGGAAACCATCTACCTCAACCTTCGAAAAGCAACCGTTATATAAGTTATGGCGATACTCCCGAACTCCCGCCCCAGTACTGGGTGGCGTCGAGGTTATCTCACCAACGAACTGCATAAAAGAGATTTTCGATGTCGGCGAACATATCTCAAGTATTCCAGAATTGCAACGATAAAATTATGATGACAACACCTCAGAGCTCAACTCCCCGGGACACTTCCACTAAACCCCTGACAAGAGGCACCAAGACAATGTTCTCATCATAAGCCATCGGAACGATTACAAGATACTCGCGTGATCCTAAAAAATTTTTTAGAGAAATTTGAGAAGAGAAGAGTCAAAACTCTACGTCAGGATGTCTTACCAGAGCGATGAGGAGACTGGGAAGTAAAAAGAATTCCTAAACTCTCCGATATATAATTCCTAAAGACTCAAAACATTTTTATAGACACAACTCGGCCGCTAAAAACGATCAAGCAATGGGGCTCCTAAGGTCGGGGAAGGCTCTGATTACCAACTTATAACACCCTCGATGCGACTATAGCTCCCACGTGTCGAGGCACGACTTAGAGACATAATCGCATTGAGGGCATATGTCGCAAGTTAGGCAATCTTCACAACATCCCATGTAATATGAACAATAAAAGGGAGAACATAGTTGTCTTACACTCGCCACGTCATTCAAGTACATAAATAACATTACATCATCCAAACACTCATGGCCCGACTACGGCGCCAAAATAAAAGAGAACCCAACATGCGACAAAGCCCCGAATCAAACCCCAACTAGGCACCACTACTGATCATCAGGAAAAGACACGTAGTAACGCTGAGAGTCTTCGTCGAACTCCCACTTGAGCTCGTACTCGTCACCTGGAGCGGAATCACCTGGACCTGCATCTGGAGTTATAGTATCTGTGAGCCACAGGGACTCAGCAATCTCACACCCTCGCGATCAAAACTATTTAAGCGTATAGGAAGGGTAAGGCAATATATGTGGAGCTGCAGCAAGCGACTAGCATATATGGTGGCTAACTTATACGCAAAAGAGAGCGAGAAGAGGAGGAAAAGCGCGAGTGAGAATCTAGAGGAACATCCTGCGCAAGCATACTCCAACACCGTGTCCACTTCCCGGACTCCGCCGAGAAGAGGCCATCACGGTAA